>NC_057392.1:23393688-23579763 GCF_019320065.1 Cervus canadensis
TTTCAGCTATTTGTTTTAAAATAATGTTAGAGCTACAAAAGTTTTTAAAAAATAGCAGAGTTCCTGGTTATCCCTCACCTAGATTCCTGAAACACTGATATCTGTGTAATCACAATATAAATGATTATGCAGTTTCAGTAAACATTGAAACAATACTGTGAGCTAATTGATAGAGCTTTTTCTAATTTTTCCCATTTTTTTCTGGTCCAGGGTTCTGTATTGCCGTTCAGTGCCTTGTCACCTTAGTCTCCTCCAATCTGGACAGTTTCTTAGTCTTCTTTGTGTTTTACAAGTTCGACATTTGTAGGGTACTAGCTAGTTATGTGGAGAAGGCAGTGGCACCCCACTCCAGTACTCTTGGCCTGGAAAATCCCGTGGATAGAGGAGCTGGGTAGGCTGCAGTCCATGGGGTCGCTAAGAGTCGGACACGACTGAGCGACTTCACTTTCTCTTTTCACTTTCATGCATTGGAGAAGGAAATGGCAACCCACTCCAGTGTTCTTGCCTGGAGAATCCCAGGGATGGGGGAGCCTGGTGGGCTGCCATCTATGGGGTCGCACAGAGTCGGCCACGACTGAAGCGACTTAGCAGCAGCAGCAGCTAGTTATGTGGTAGGATCCCTGTCAGTTTGGCTCTGTTCAGTGTTTTCTCCTGATTGAAGTCAGGTAGTACATTTTAGCAGGAACACTGTGGAGGTGATGATATTGCCTGCCAAGGGTTATCTGAGAAGAGGCACGGGTGGTATGTCTCAGTACTGGGGGGCCTGCCAGATTTCTTCTGATAGAAAGGTTTCTGTTTTTACCTTGGTAGTTAATAAGTGTGTTGTGTGGAGGTACTTAGAGATCCTGTAAACCTTTTGTCAGTTTTAGCTTTCACTGCGGACTCTTGCCTGCAGTAACGACGGCGGTACTGGCTGGACGATGACTGTGTTTCCGTCATTCCACCTGCACATGTTAACTGGTATTTTACTCTAAGGAGGAACTGCAGCTCCTCCCCAACTTATTGATTTATTCAATAATTTATATCAGTATAGACTGCTAGATACTTACTTTATTATGGGTTTTAATCCATCATATCAGTGTTTATTTTGTTGCTGAAACACATACATTTGGCCATTGGGAGTGCCTTTGGATTGGCATCGGTGACCTTTCAACATGCACTCATTGTTTGCTGCACCTACTTCCATACTTTCTGCACCAAGACTTTCCAGGCTTATTTGGTTCTTTCCCTTCTGCAGCCCTGAACCAGTCATTTCTTCTAGGAGCCCTGGCTCCTTTTGGTGGAGGATGGTTTTAGAAGCCACGATCTGTGTGCTCGGTACGCTTCTTGTTAGCAGGGTGCAGTTGCTTCTGGGCTGTTTCAAAAGAGAGCAGGAAAATATAAGTAAATGTATATTCAAACACATCTGTACATATTTCTTTATTTGTATGTATAGTAAAAATCATAAATTAATACTAACATCTTCAATTTTAATCCAACAGTACAAAATTTATTCTAGCTTTCCCCCTTTCTTTACTTTTAGCTCCTTTTACCCATAGTGAGAAACCTTACATCCTTATTTACAATATCTTTATTTACTCAGTCTTAAAATACACATACATAAGCTTCAGAATTGCTAATTCTCATGCTTGTGAAAAACAAATTTGCTAACTAAAGTGGAATATTTGTTTATATAGCTATCCCCACTTTTTGAATGTTTGCTTTACACCACTTCACTTTTGTAAAAGGCCAAATTAATACCTGTTTTTTGCTAACTGAAAGAAATCCAGAAAGGGTTTTCACTTTTATGAAGAAATGCAATTGATTCTTTACTTTTGGGCCATTTTGGCTTACGAGAACTTTTTTAGGAAGGCTCATCTTTTGGTTGTGGGGGAACCTGTGGTTCTTTTTTGTCTTTACTGTTCCAGGTTATTTGTTAGATGTAAAGAAAGTGAAAGTGAAAGTTGCTCAGTTGTGTCCGACTCTTTGTGACCCCGTGGACTGTAGTCCATGGAATTCTCCAGGCCAGAATACTGGAGTGGGTAGCTTTTCCCTTCTCCAGGGGATGTATGTACTACAAATATTTTTCCTGGTCTTGCTAACCTAGCTGTTTTCTTAATGATGTCTTGTAATAAGCAAATATTCTTAACTTTGATGTTGAGTTCATCATTTTTTTCTGTGGTTAGTGATTTCTTTGTCCGAAAGATCTCTCCTGTCCTTTGATTGTGAAGATCGTCTTCCATGTCTGCTTGAGGCTTTATGGCCTGGTTTCTGTGTTTAATTCTGTGATCTGTCTCAAGTTACTTTCTGTGTTCGGAGCACCTTGACTTGTAGAAGAATAGTTTATAGTCTTGCTGGCTTTGAGTATTTTATAAATAGAATAACCCAGTATGCTAGTTTCACGTTTGCTGGGCTATTTAAAATTTTTGGCCATGTCAAACGACATAATGAGATCTTAGGTCCCCTACCAGAATTTGATAGAACAGGAAATGGCAACCCACTCCAGTACTCCTGCCTGGAAAATCTCATGGATGGAGGAGCCTGGTAGGCTACAGTCCATGGGGTGGCAAAGAGTCAGACACGACTGAGCAACTTCACTTTCTTTCTTTCTATAGTTCCTTTTGGAGAAGGAAATGGCAACCCACTCCAGTGTTCTTGCCTGGAGAATCCCATGGACAGAGGGACCTGGTGGGCTACAGTCTGCTGCTGCTGCTAAGTCGCTTCAGTCGTGTCTGACTCTGTGCAACCCCATAGACGGCAGCCCACAAGGCTCCCCTGTCCCTGGGATTCTCCAGGGAAGAACACTGGAGTGGGTTGCCATTTCCTTCTCCAATGCATGTAAGTGAAAAGTGAAAGTGAAGTTGCTCAGTCGTGTCCAACTCTTAGTGACCCCATGGACTGCAACCTACCAGGCTCCTTCATCCATGGGATTTTCCAGGCAAGAATACTGGAGCGGGTTGCCAGTGCCTTCTCCGGGGTTACAGTCTATGGGTTTGCAAAGAGCTGGACACGACTAAGCAACTAACACACACCACTCCAGGATTTGAACCAGCGCCCCCTGCTGGGGAAGCTCAGAGTCCTAACCTCTGTACTGCCCGGAAAGCCCCTCCATGAATAGTCACCTTGAAAACAGGACACGGAAATGGTCTCGCCAGTCATGTAGAAAACTGGAGGAGAGATGAGTTCACTGCCCCTTGCCCTTCTAGGTGGTTCCTCTGCTTCCTCATTATTTAAGACATTGTTGGCATGGTTGGGAATAATTGAATTGACAGATTCATCCTTATGATGATGAAACAGCATTGTGTTATGGGAGAAGCAGGTTGCTCAGATCCATCTTGCATCCTAGGTAAATGCAGGGGTATGGCAGTAATTGCAAGATAAAATGTTTTACTCTAGTAAAAAAAAAAAAAGTGAATTTTTTCTCTGTTCTTTGGAAGGCCTGTATGAAAGATAAAATTATGCCAGACTTCTCAAGTAGTTATTACTGCCCAGAAATGAAACTGCTAACTGCAGTTGGGTCCAGCAGACCCTGACACTCTGACAGCAGTGAGTGACGTGAGATTGGGTCTGGCAGCCCATATGGATGTGGCGGGAAGCCACCAGTGAGTTGACAAGGAGAATGCACCGAGCCTTCCTGCAGATAAAAGCCCCAAATTATTGTAAATTTATGTGTCAAAACTATTGGGGGAAAATTTGTTGGAAAACTTTAAACTCAATTTTGAGGTGATTTAGAAAAACAAAATACTACTTTACAGATTTTTAAGGAAAAGATTTATCTAACAAAGGAAAATCTTAAAGATGAAATATTTGAAATTGTATGAAATTAAGAGCTTAGAAAATGTGCATGAATGTGAAAGACCAGGATTTGTTGAGAAACTAAAATTTAGTGATTTAAATGTTAAGCACACAGTGAAGTAACTTAAAGAAACAGAATTCATTAAAAATTGTGCAGCACCATCATGAGGGAAACAAGTTACACAATGTTTAGAGTTGAGACTGGTTTAGGAGGCGGCCGTAGATGGACCTGGCAGGCCTGGAGTGGGGCAGAGGTGGAGGGATCGGGGGCAGAGGGGCCGGGGCCCGCCCAGGTGCCGCTGTGGACGCCCCTCCTGGCCCTTCCCCGCCAGCTGCAGGAGCCCGGCAGAGAGAGGACGCCGCCGAAACTGGATGGCTACTATGCAGAGCAGCCCGGGGTCATGACGAAGGTGAGCTTTTCCCGGGTTCCCTGTCTTCTTCCGTACGTGGGAACGGGCAGCAGAGCTCCCTGCATGGAAGGCCTCTCTTCACGCCCTGCTCACAGATCTTGTCTGGTGGGTGTGTGGGGGGAACCCGCCTTTCTGCCCTGCGGGCTTCTGTCATTGGTCAGTGTGCCTCCCAGGCCTGGCCCCCACCCCAGATGCTTGCAGGCTGGGAGTTACTGTCCCAGCTCCTCCCACAGTGCCTGGTGTGACTTCCACGGGTATTGCATTGATTCCTTTTTCAAATCAACTCAGTTTTGTTAGCATTTGCAAGAAAAATTATTAGATATTGACCAGTATCAAAATGTTGTCTTGAAAGTCTTATATTTTATCTGTTTTTTTTTTAATTGAAATATAGTTGTTTTACATCATTATGTTAGTTTCAGGTGTAAAGCATAGTGATTCAGTAGTTTTATAGATTATACTCCATTAGAAGTTAATACAAAATAATGATATTTTAGACACTCAATTCTAGCTGGACTCAGTTCACACTGCTTGTAGCAGTGAGCAAGTTTTGTTTTTAATCTGCATTAGATCATAGGAGGGCTTGGGAAAATGGTCTCTGATGGAGTCTGTGAGACCCAGTCTTAAATACACATTTCATACTTGTTTAAGCTGTGGCATGTAGCACCTTGTGGAAAAGTACACAGAACTTACCCATAGCCCACAGATGAGTACGCATGCACAGCAGCTGGCCCCTCTGCTGGTCAGAGGTGGGCCAGTGCTGGCCCGATCCCTCCTGTCCACCCCAAGTGAGCACTCGCTTGCTGATTCTGCCGTGAGCTTTGTGTAAATGGACCTGGTCTCGTCTCTCCTTCACCTTTAGCATCTCTGCAGACGTCAGTTTGAGATGTATGTCTGGTGAATAGCATAGGGTTGATGTTTAACTGAGCCTGACAATCTATCTTATTGGGCAGTGAATTCCCTTGTATCTAATGTCATCACTGCTGTGCCTGTACTTACACCAGACATTTAATTTGGGTTTTCTGTTTGTCTTGCCTGTTTTATTCCTTTCTTTTCACCTGTTTTGCCTTCTTTGAATTATTATTTATCATGGGATTTACAAAGAAATTATCCTTTTATGCATTTTGAAGTAATAGTACACAGTTTCTGTTCTTTTAATGGTGAGGTTATGAAAAACAGTATGTATACTTAATTTGTCTAAGTCTAAATTTAATCACCTTCACTTTCCTCTTGCATAATTTTTTAAACTCTGTTTATACTTCCCTCAACCTCTATTTTTGTCATGGTCTTTTTTAAAATTGTATTAGGTTGGTACAAAAGCAATTGCGGTTTCGGGCTATGAATTTTAAATCATTACAACTAGGCTCAAACACTTCTTTATTAATCAAAATAGGAACTGCTATAATCAGCACATTTTTGCCAATGAGAAATAAGATTGCTCATTCCTATAGTGTAAAAATCCATGCTTCAGGATTCAGTGAACTTTTGGAAAGCATTTTCTGCCTCCTGCTGGTTATGGAAGCATTTTCCCTGCACAAAGTTGTTGAGATGCTTGAAGAAGTGATAGTCTTCTGGCGAGAGGTCAGGTGAATATGGTGGCTGAATCAACATCATAGCCCGATTCATTCAACTTTTGAAGAGTTGATCACGCGTTGTTGTGGAAAAGAATTGGGGCCATTTTGTTGACCAATCCCGGTTACAGGCCTTGTAGTTTTTGGTGCATCTCATCAATTTGCTGAGCATACTTCTCAGATGTAATGGTTTTGCTGGGATTCAGAAAGCCATAGTGGGTCAGACCTTTAGCAGACTACCAAAGAGTGACCATAACTTTTATTTTTTTGCAAGTTTGGGTTTGGGAAGTGCTTTGGAGCTTCTTCTTGGTTCAACCAGTGAGCTGGTTGTCCTTGGTTGCATAAAATTCACTTTTCGTCACACATCACAATCCGATTGAGAAATGGTTTGTTATTGTTTCATAGAATAAGAGAAGACGATAATTCAAACCAATGATATTTTTGATTTTTGGTCAGCTCATGAAGTACTCATTTATTGAGCTTTTTTACCTTTCCAGTTTGCTTCAAATGCCAAGACTGTAAATGGTCAACAAGTTTTTCATCAACTTCTTGTGTAGTTGTAAGAGGATCAGCTTTGATAATTGCTCTAAATTGGTTGTTGTCAACTTCCAATGGCCAGCCAGTGCGCTGTTCATCTTCAAGGCTCTCATCTCCTTTGCAAAACTTCTTGAACCTCCTTGGCACTGTACGTTCATTAGCAGTTCTTGGGCCAAATGCATTGTTGATGTTGTGAGTTGTCTCCACTGCTTTATGACCCATTTTGAACTCAAATAAGAAAATTGCTTGAATTTGTTTTTTTGTCTAACATCATTTTCCTAGTTTAAAGTAATAAGTCATTAGCAGAAAAAAATAAACCAAGAAATGAGCATCAAAACGATGTATAAAATAACTACATTTGTACCAATATCAGACAGCAAATTGCAACAGTGCAGAAACCTCAATTACATTTGTACCAATCTGGTGAAACACTCGTAAGGTTTATCATGTTAGTGATTCTGGGCGCACAGTTCCGTGGTCTTCGTCCGTTCACAGTGTTCTGCATCCTTCAGCACCATCCGTCTCCACAGCTCTTATCAACCTGAAACCATGTTCGTTGATGGCGTCTCCCCAGCCCCTGGCAGCCACCATCCTACCTTCCGTCCTTATGGTTTGATGACACTGCATGCCTCATCTGGGTGGCGTGACGTTGTCTTTCGTGGCGGCACACGAGTAACCTCCCTGTCCTCCAGGAGCTGGAGCTGGAGGTGCTGCGCCTGAGCCTGAGTGACATGCACGCCGCACGGCTGGAGCGGACGCAGGCACACCTGCAGCGCGAGAAGGAGGCGGCGCTGGCCGAGCTGCACGCCGAGCTCACCGGGCGGCATGCACAGGAGCGGGCCCTGCTGCAGAGCCGTGCGCGCCGGGAGCTGGAACTGGTCCGTGAGGAGGCAGGTATGCACGATGGCTGTGCGTGGGGCTGGGCGACAACCTGGGGGTGTCGACAGAGGAGCCTGGCTCGAGAGCTGTGAGTTTCTTTGTTGCTTCTTCACTTTCTGTCTCTGGCCACGGTTTGTGGTTGCCCCAGACCCCCATCCCAGACCCCCACTCCCATCCTCGACCCCCATCCCAGTCCCCCATCCTCATCCCAGACCTCCATCCCAGTCCCCCACTCCAGACCCCTATCTCCGCCCCAGACACCCATCTCAGACCCCCACCCCAGACCCCATCCCCATCCCAGACCCCCATCCCTGCCCCAGACGCCCATCTCAGACCCCCACCCCAGACCCCCATCCCACTCCAGACCCCCATCCCCACCTCAGGCTCCCACCCTAGATCCCCATCCCTGCCCCAGACCCCCACCACAGAAACCAATCCCCATCCCAGACCCCCACCCCATACCCCCACCCCAGACCCCCATTCTCACCTCAGACCCACACCCCAGACCCACATCCCTGCCTTGGACCCCCAACTTGGACCTCTGTTCCCCTCCTGGACCCCTACCACTGCCCCAGGGCCCCCCTGCCCACCCGTACCCCACCCCTGGCTCCTCACTGTGCTCAGAGGCTGTCTCGCTGCTGGTGGCACCTCAAGCACCTTTCAATCTTGCAATTCTCTGGCCTTAAAGTGAACTTTTATGTTGTCATTTTTGATGTTTCTTGGTACATTTTTTGTTGGTATCTTTGTAAAAATCAATTTTTATGTAATAGTTTCATTGAGCTGTAATTGAAATACCATATAACTCACCCGTTTAAAACGGTTTCAAGGCAGCAGTTTGGTGGCTTTTCTTGATTTTCCTGCTCGGAATGTTTTCCCCCCAGAAGAGTCCCTGAGCTGTTTTCTCTGACCCGCTCTGGGTTGCAGTCTCTTCCTCTCCTGCCCCCCAACCCCCCAGAAGCATCCTCCTCAGTCCTCTGACGCATCTTCACAGAGATTCCAGCAAACACAGGATTATTCCGTGTCCTCCCCTGCTTTTGTTAAATTTAAAAATATGAAACATGCTTGTCCTAGGCCTGTTGCGATACTGTTTCCTCCACCAGCACCCCTGGGAACAGTCCCCAGAGAGGCCCATCTGCCCTCTGCTCCCTGCAGCTCTGCCATGGGCAGGGCCCCCATGGACCTAGTGGAACCTGCCCTTGCAGGGCGGTGGCTGGATCTCTGCATGGATCCCGGGCTTGCTGGGCCGCCCCCCCGGCACCTGGTGGTGCTGGCTGTCGCCTGCTGCTGCTCCCCCAGCTCCACGCTCGGCTGCACCCCCTGGCCCAGTTCATCTCCTCCTCTGCCCCTGGTGCCTGGCACCTCTTTTCTAGTGCTTTTTCCCTCCCGGTGGGGAGCTGTTGGGACCTGAAACATCTTTACCTGTCTCCCTTTACTTATTGTCCAGCATGCAGCCTGGAAGCTGGCCCTGCAGGATCTTGGACTCCAGGCCCTGGGTGTATGTGGGGCCTGGTGCGGGGTGGATGGGTAGAGGTTCTACTAGCAGAAGGATGAGGCGGACTCAGGGATCTGCGAGGCCTAGAGCCATCCTCACACGGCCCTCCTAAACTTGCTCTGGCTGGACGTCTGCTGTCCTCTGTTGGGCACAAGCGTGATTTGCTAATCAAAGCAGCCATCTTCACCTCGATTCTCACAGGTGCATCCTGTCCTGTCCTGTTGGTGTTGGCGAGTGTTCTGTGGAGTGGCCTGTGGTGCCAGAGCCTTGTCCTCTTGGGGAACCAGAGTATGGGGACGTCTGAGCCTCGCTGATCTGAGCCACTTGTTATGTTTGTTTGTCTTGCAGCTGAGCTGAAGGAGAAGCTACAATCAGAAATGGAAAAAAATGCCCAGATGATAGAGGTACATAGGATGGGAAGATGTCATTCCGTGTAGGTGCTGTTTCCCTCGCCCCCCGGGGTCTCCCACTTGGTTCTCACAATGCAGTCGTAGCTGGCATTGCCAGGGCAGTGTGGCGCACTGCTTTCCCTGCCCGGCGTGGATTCCTCAGCAACTGCTCGCGTCTTTTGTGTGGCCTGGTGTGATGGGAGGCACTTCCCTCCTGTCTGGCTTCTGAGCAGTCCTGTGGCCTGGCCCCGGCTGTGCTCAGGCCACAGACCTCGGTCCTCAGGGACGGGAGACGCGGACATCACTTAGGAAGCCATGAGGGGGTGGAGTTACGGGATAAGCGTCCCAGAGGGTGAAGGCAGAGGTCGGTGTGCTGACAGCGCTGAGCATGCTGGCTGGTGCTCTGCTTGTCCTGCTGCTCCCACTCCATGCCCCCTTTTTGGGGGAAGAGTTATGATTTAGGGTGTAACAGAATTAGCTCTTTTCTGAGGAAGTCCCTCACCAAACTTTTGACTCTTGTGACCCATCTCTTTTTCAAGTCCACCTTTGCAGAAGAGCTCTTGGCGCTGGTGACGGCAGTGGAAGTGGGTGGTGTTAGAGACTGTGTCCTGGCCACTCTGGACAGGTGGCAAGTGGAGGACAGCCTCACGCCTCAGCTCAGGGCACCCTCAGTCCCAGCTGTCCAGCTCGGGGCACTTGGGCAGAGCCTTGCCCTGCAGAGCTTGGTGGCATTGCTGTAGCGCCTGGGTCTGTGTGGGTGACGGATGCCTGACTTGGCAGCTGAGTTCCTGTGCTTCTGCTCCGAGACCACTCCTGTTTCTGGCTGGCGGTCCAGGCCTTCATGTCCTGGGATGCTTGCCTGCTGCTGTTCCTGTCTGACTGGACGCCTCAAGCCATGTGCTGTACTCACAGTCTGGTCTGAGCAGGGATGACTGGGTTTTGAATGCGAGGTTGAAATATTTTTATGTCAGTAATCAACCATTGGCTATCATTTCCTCTTTCTCATTTAAATTAGATTCTGAAGCAAGACTGGGAATCCGAGAGAGATTCGTGTTTAGAAAACCTACGCCGGGAATTATTGGAAAAGCATCGGTCAGAACTGGAGAATTTACAAAACCAGTTTAAGAAAGAATTGGCACAACAGAAAGCAGAGTTAGAGAAGGTTTTTCAAGCCAAAAATCAAGCTGAATGTGAGTCTTTAAGTAAAATGAGCAAGTCTGGAGGGCCTGGTTTTCCTGCGTCATCCTAGAGAGATTGCCATGTGACGGACCAGCCGGACAGAGCCAGTGTGGTCCTGCCTCCTGGGTCACAGGCCTCTCGGGTTCCCTGAAATTTCCAGAATCCTTTGTTTCAGAGACAGTTTTTACGTGTTCTGCTACTGGAACATGTTTGTTTTGCTACCAAAAAAGTAATATGTAGTTGTTCACTTTCTGTTACACAGTGACACCCACTGGCAGTAGGCACTGTCTGCTGGCCTGTGCCTTCCCCTTCCTCCTTCCCTCCCTCTGTCCCAGAGGAGAGCGGAGTCCTAAGAACAGAGTCTTGAGAAAACAGGGTCTGCAGGGAGCCTGGGGACATGCTGTGCATGTCGCTGCAGGCGGAGGACACTGTGCCGTCACAAACTGAGGCCCCGGCCCGTTTGCAGGTTCCCTTCAGACGCAGGAGGCACAGCACGAGGCCTCGCTGAGCAAGCTGCGTGCAGACCTGCAGCTGGAGCGCTGCCAGTACTTGGAGGCGCTGGAGCTGAAATTCCAAAAGAAGGAAAAGGAGAACCAGCTGGAGGTAGGCACTGGCTTCTTCATTTGAACTGTCGGTGCAGGAGGGAGTTGAGGAGACCTTGGATTGGGTTCACGCTCTGTCATCAGCCAACACTTAAGCCCTAATTTGTGTTACGTGTTTTTTTACTTTTAAGTTGAGGTATAGGTGGTTTACAATTATTGTGTGAGTTTTAGACGTACAACATAGTGAGTCCCAATTTTTAAAGATTATATTCTATTTATAGCTATTATGAAATATTGTCTGTATTCTCTGTGTTGTACGACATATTCTTATAGTTGATTTTATACTTAGTTATACTTAATACTTTGTACCTCTTAATCCCCTCCCCTAACTTGCCTCTCTCCCCTTCCCTCTCCTCACTGATAACCGTAGTTTGTTCTTTATAACTGTGAGTCTTTTTGTATATATATTTGTTTTATTTTTTAGATTTCACATGTTACTGATAATATACAGTATTTGTCTTTCTCCTTCTGACTTATTTCATTTGGTGTAATATTCTCCAGTCCATCCATGTTTCTGTGGATGGCAGTATTTTTTTTTTTTAAATGGCTGCATAGTGTTCCAGTATGGGAATCCCACGTGGCTCAATGGTAAAGAACCCGCTGGCCAATGCAGGAGACCTAGGAGTTGCAGGTTCAATCTCTGGGTCAGGAAGATTCTCTGGAGGAAGAAATGGCAGTCCACTCCAGTATTCTTGCCTGGAGAATGAGCCTGGTGGGCTGCAGTCCATGGGGTCACAAGAGTCAGACATGACTGAGCGACTGTGTATGCAGGCAGTACACCATTATATATGTGTCCACATCTTCTTTATCCATTTTTCTGTCAGTCAATACTTAGGTTGCTTCGGGGTGCATGTATCTTTTTAAATTAGTTTTTCCATTTTTTCAGGTGTATACTCAGGAGTGGCTGGGTCACATGGCATTTCTGTTTTTAGTCTTTTGAGGGACCTCCATATAAGCCCTAATTTAAAGGGACTCTCAGTATTTGCTGGAGGCAGTAGGTAGCCACATCAGGAGGTAAAGTCTGTGATTGTGACTTAACGATGGTATCCAGTCCTACCCTTGGAGAATTCGTGCCTTGACAAGCACCCCTATAGGCTTCAGCCATCAAAGGTTCAAGGTTCTGCTGCTCACATCTTCAGAACTTTATTCCAATGGAACTCCACGTACCAAAATGTGGGTGATGTGGACATATCTCATTCAGGGACCTGAAGGGCCTTTGTCACCAAGACCAAGAGCCAAGCAGTGCCCCATGCGTTGATTCAAGAAATCAGGAAGTGACTGGCAGATGGAGTTAGCTGAGGCTGGTGCATGGGTTTGCCGGGAGGAAAGTCATGGAGTCCAGGAGGAGCCGGATCTGGCCATGCTGCGCCGGCTCCTGTCTCTCCTCCAGATAGAGGCCAGGCTGGCTGGGCATGTCCTGTGCCCTGAAAAAGGAAGGTCCCATTTCATAGGCAGTGGGCAGCCACAGGCCAGTACCACCCTCGCTCCCTTGGAGGCTTGGTCCCACGCTGGTGACTTCAGGGGCTGGGCAGCCACTCTAACCCAGGCCCCCAGGAGGGTGGGTGGTGTGCCTCAGCTCCAGTGGTGCAGGGTTGGCTGGCACGTGGCACACACTCGGTGTGTAAGCTCTGTTTACCCTGAAAGAGGACATGCTTCCCAGGGAGGTTGACCAGGCAACTTGGAGAAAACCAAACAGGCTGCATGGGGGGTAAGGGACCAAGGTCACAGATGGGGAAGGGGGCTGGTGGGAGGGGGCTCCTCCACCCTCGCCGACAAAGTAGGGGGCAGGTCTCTGCAGGGAACAAGGCCACAGCCTGAGAGGCGTCCACACGTGAGACCATTCCTCTGGATGGTCTCGGGGCTGCTGATTGGGGGGTGGGGGGGGCTTGGGCTGAGGCGGCTGCGTGTTCTCACCTGGTGCCAGGGCCGCAGCCCGGCGCCCACACTGTGCCTGCTTTTCCAGCTGGAGAGACTGCGCGCATCCTATGAGGAGCTGCAGGCCCAGTCCCGGGAGGAGATCCAGTGCCTGGGGGCCCAGCTTGAGTCCGCGAGGTCCAGCAGGCAGGAGCTGAGTGGTGAGCGTCTTGTGTTCCCAATCCAGGTCCCCGGAAGGGAAAGCTGCAGTTTGAACTGCTGAAACCCCAAACTAGAACTTAACAGTTTTGCAGGCCCAAAAAAGTGGTCTTGTAAACCTGTGTGCATTTTGAGATCTGTGGCATCACCGTGTGGAGCTGTGGCGGCCCCCGTGCTTCCCCATAGGTGAGCTTGCGATGATTCTAGAAGCCTGTGTCCTCCTCCATGTTGATATGCACCACGTGAGACTGGGCTCCTGATGGGGCTTGGTTAAGCACCATGGAAACGCTGTTCTCATGAGGAAACTTGGGTCACAGGTGTGCCTTGCTGCATATCACCTCTTGGGCCTGCAAGCTCACCTGTGGCAAGTGTTGTCAGGCTCCTGTGGCTCTGAGCTGTGATTTTGGAAGGTGATGCCACGTTTACTGAGGGCACAAGACCCCCATCAAGAGCACAGGGCCAAGAGGCGTGGGCGTGTCTGCTGCTCTTCACACAGGCCTCGAACAGTAGAATCTGCCCTGTGGTGTTGTTGGGAACAAAGGACAGAGTTATGAGAAAGGACCCAAGATCACCCCGATGGCTGAGGGGGTGTGTAGGCCCCAGCCGTGTCCCGTACCCACCCTGGTGGTCCCTGGGAGAGGGTGGCTCCAGGCAGAGCTGGTGGACTGACTTGAGGGTGGGCTTCAGATGTGCTTGCACACGTGGGTTACGGCCTGTGCGCTGCCTCTGCACCCTCCCCTGTGCAGTTACGGCCCTCATGGGGGACGTAGATTTGGGACAGTAACCTGTCTCCTTCCCCATTATTTGAAAGCTGGTCACTGGCTGCGGTGGGCCAGCTGGCAGCACCTCTTAATCAGAACAGTGGTGGTGGTGACAGTTTTTATGGCCTGTATTACTGTTCTGTTGCTGTAAACAAAATACCACCATCTCAGCAGCTTAAAACCACCCACGTTTACTAGCTTGGGAGTCTGAGCTGGCGTGGCTGTTTCTGCCCAGGGTCACCCACAGCTGAGGTCAAGGTGTGGGGCTCTGCCATGACCTGACTTCCCTTTGACAGAATCCAGTGCTGTGGGACCGAGGTCCCATCTCCTGTGGCTGGTGGTGCAGAGGTGGCCCCTCCTCTGTCTTCAGAGTCCCTGTGGCTTGCGGAGCCAGCCTGAGAAAGCCCTCTGCCCTCGAGGGGCCCTGGGGTTTGCTGAGGCCGCCCGGGTGGTCTCCCCGCACCAGGCCCTGTGCTCGTAGCACAAGCCCTGGGGGCCTTTGTGCATCCACAGGTTCTGGGGTGGGATGGGGCCCCCGCCTTACACTTCTGTGCTGGCCCTGCACGGTGGGGCCTTCAGTGTCTCATTTCCCCGAGTGCCATGTCTGAGATGCTTGCTTGTGTCCACCCGTAAAGAGTTGCGCGAGCAGCTCCTGGCCCGGGCGTCTCATGTGGAGGAGCTGGAGCTCCTGAAGAGAGACTTGGAGCAGCAGCAGCAGCAGGAGAGGAGCCGGCACGAGTCCGAGCTGGAGCAGCTGAGGCTCTATTTCGAAGAGAAGCTGAGGGAGGCTGAGCAGAGCTACCAGGAGGACCTGACCCTGTTGCAGCGGCGGCTGCAGGAGGGAAGGGATGACTCCCTGCTGGAGGCCATGGGAACCAGGTGAGTGCCTTCCAGCCCAGCCCAGGAGAATACACTGATTGTTTGGGTCTTGGCCTGGTGATGTTGAAGCTGGCGCTGGTCTGCACGTGGGTGTGGTTGGTGACATCTGGTCAAAGTGGGTGGGTGTGGCCCCGAAGATTGGCACAGAAGTGGGGTTCCAGGGACAGTGGGGTTCAGTGGCAAGGTGCCATGTCAGGCTCTTACAGGACAGCTTCTCTCTGAATTCACCCAGTGCCTGTTTGGAAGAGACATCAGAAGAAGAAAGAGACCATCTTGATGGACTCAGCCTTCAGCGGGAGCAGCTTGAGGTGATGGGCCGGCTTTGTTGTCTTGAGGTGTGACTGACGGGACCTGAGTGTCCAGTGTTGGTGTGATGACCGAATGCCTGGGTGTGATGTGACGGGTCTCCTTGGTCAGTCTGCTGAACCTGCACCTCCACAGAGTCAGAGCGTTTTTCTTTCAATGAGAACTTGTAAGGTCTCGCTCAGCATCTGTAGACAGACAGGCTTTGTTGACTGTACCCGATGAGAACATGTAAGATCCCTCTCTCAGTATCTGTAGACGGACACCACAGTGTTGCTGACTGTACTCCAGTGAGAACTTGTAAAATCCCTCTCTCAGCACCTGTAGACAGACAGTACAGTGTTGTTGACTGTACCCTGATGAGAACTTGTAATATCTCCTCTCTCAGTGCCTGTAGATAGACATAGTGTTGTTGATTGTACCCCGATGAGAACTCGTAAGATCCTTCTCAGCATCTGTAGACAGACAGTATGGCTTTGTTGACTGTACCCGATGAGAACTTGCAACATCCCTCTCTCTGTCTGTAGACAGACACCAGGGTGTTGTTGACTGTACTCCAATGATAAGATCCCTCTCCCAGCACCTGTAGACAGACAGTACAGTGTTGTTGACTGTACCCTGATGAGAACCTGTAAGATCTCAGCGCCTGTAGGTAGACATACAGTATTGTTGACTGTACCTCGATGATAACTTGTAAGATCTCCTTTCTTAGCACCTGTAGACAGATGGTGTGGTGTTGTTGACTGTGCCCTGATGAGAACTTGTAAGATCCCCTTCTCAGTGCCTGTAGACAGACAGTGCGGCCTTGTTGACTGTACCCTGTGCTGTGCGGGCACCCTGGGACTCTTATCCTCTGACTAGAGGTTTGACCCCTTCACCCGCAACCCCTCTACCGCCTCTGGCAACCCCCAGTGTCTTCTCCCGGAGGTGGGTCTTTAGCGTCCACAGGGAAGTGAGACCATGCAGTGCCTCTCTGTCGGTCTGACTGGTCCCACTCAGTGTGACGCTCTCAGGGAGTGGCCGTGTGGTCCCAGGTTCTCCTCTTCTGTGGCCGAGTAGTATTTCCTGTGTGTGTGGGTGCCACATCTTCATCTGTCTGTCTGCAAATGGACACTCGGGCTGCTTCCACATCGCGATTGTTGTAAATAGTGCTGCTATGAATGGTGATGGTGGTGGTTTAGCTGCTAAGTCGTGTCCAACTCTCATGACTGCATGGACTGTAACCCACCAGGCTTCTCTGTCCATGGGATTCTTCAGGCGTGGGTTGCCATTTCCATTTCCATGCGATCTTTCCCACCCAGGAATCGAAACCAAGGTCTCCTGCATTGCAGGTAGATTCTTTACTGACTGAGGTATGAGGGATCCCTGATGAATGTTGGGGTGTGTGGCTTTTCGAGTTAGTGTTTTTGTTTTCTTTGGGTAAATACTCAGGAGTGGAACTGCTGTATCTGTTTTTAATTTTTTGAGGAACCTCCTTCCTGTCTTCCACAGGGGCTGCACCAGTTTACTTTCCCTCCAGCAGTGCACAAGCGTTCCCTTTTCTCCACACCCTTGATGACATTTGTTATTTGTTTTTTTAGCAGTAGCTGCTCTAACAGGTATGAGCTGATACCTCACTGTGGTTTTGATCTGTATCTCTCTGACGATTCATGACGTAGAGTGTCTTTTCACATAACTGTTCGCCGTCTGGGTGTCTTCTTTGGAGAAATGTCTGTTGCAGGTCTCTGCCTGCTTTTTAATCAGTTTGTGTGTGTGTGCGCGCTACTGAAGTATATGAGCATCTTCGTATATCATGAGAAGGCTGTGTTTCATTAATCTTTAGTTGGCAAATGGGCTATCTTTATGTTCTCAAATCTGGATTTCCATCCTTTTCACAGAAGCTTTCTTCTGTGACACTGACAAGTGGAGGGAGGCTTACTCTTGTGTCTCTGGCATCTCCACAGGCTGACTATGTCTGCTTGTTTAAAACGACCAGCTGGCTGGTTCAGAGCACAACTCGCAGGCGGGTGGGTGGCAGCTTGGGTCCTGCCTGGGTCCCACACTCTCCACGAGCTCCCCGACCTCCTGCCTCACGCATGCTGGCGACCTGAGCTGAGAGGGAAGGGCTGGGTGCGTGCGTGCTGGGCATGTTGGCAGTGGCCCCTGTGCTCTTCTGCCAGTGGCCTCCATGCCATTCGTCTCTGGCCTCTCTGCCCTCCGTGGCAGTGGGGCTCATGGGGCTGTCTGTGATGCTGGAAGCCTTGTGCGCCTGTTTGAACGAAGAGCTCCAGGGGTCGAGTGGCTTCTTTGTCCTCCCGGCCCCAGTGCTGGACAAGGCTGTGCTATCAGTCTGACTTGAAGGAGGTTCCTCAAAAAATTAAAAGTAGATACAGCAGTTCCACTCCTGAGTATTTACCCAAAGAAAACAAAAACACTAATTTGAAAAGCCACACACACCCCAACATTCATCAGGGATTCCCTCATACTTCAGTCAGTAAAGAATCTGCCTGCAGTGCAGGAGACCTGGTTTCGATTCCTGGGTGGGAAAGATCCCCTGGAGATGGAAATGGCAGCCCACGCCATTTCAACCCAGGGAGCCTCCGGCAGCTCTCAGCCCCCCATGCTCCTCAGAGTCCTGTGACGGCACTTGGTCTGGGTCTGGGTCCGTTTTTCATACTAGGAAAAGGGAGGGACCTTGACTCTCCTCAGTCTGGGACACTAGGGAGAGAGCAGATAGCCAAGATGGCGTGGTCAGGCTGTCTCGCCCCGTGTTGTGTAAATACTTGTTTGTGTAACAGCTGAGACCACTTTTGCCCCGTGCATCGCGATGAGCCCGCTTGGTCATGGGCTACTTCTGCTCTGTAAGCATAAATAAGCTCCACCTGAAAAGCCCTTGAGGCTGCATTACCGCTGTGTCTGCTGGGTCAACCACGAGAGAATACAGTGTATCTGCTGCTACGGCTGCTGTGCCAGTCAGGAGATAATAAATGTGTCTGCAGTTCCTGTGACTCCTCGAGTTTTTTCCAGCTTCCACGGTCACGCCTTACTGTCCCTGGGTTCAGTGCACAGCGAGAGAAGCAAGGTAGATGTCTTGAGCTGCTGCTCAGCTGTTTGGGCGACTGTTCTTCCGCGCATTTTGTTTTCTGAGACTCCTGTGGGCGAGTGTCACACTGGGCCTCCAGAGTGAAACCGCTGGTGTCCTCAGTCCTCATTTCTTTTCTTACATTTCTTTAGGCATCTTTGGGGGTAGGAGATCTTCTCTCCTCTAATTCTGAAGTTGAATTCCTTATCTCCATTATCATTTAAAAGTTTTCTTATGCTAGCATTTTTTGGCCACGCCACACGACATGTGGGATCTTAGTTCACTGATCAGGGATTGAACCCACGCCCCCTGCATCTGAAACAAGGAATCTTAACTTCTGGACCCCCAGGGAAGTGCCAATCATTTTTTATTTCTAAGGACTTTGCTTTTTTGCTCTGTGTTCTAGTCTGCATTCTCTGCTCAGTGTCAGGGATGGAGTGCTCTTGGTCTCTTCCCTGAAGGGGACTGTTAGTGTTGAGAGGTTTCTGCTCTGTCTCCATCCATCTGGGTGTCTGTGTTATGTGGGACGATGGTGCTCTGTGTGTTGGTTGGTTCCCCGAGGCTGAGCCGTCCCAGGAGGCGTGAAGCACTGTGGGATCTTGGGGGCTGTCTGACCAGGGGGGGACTCCACCCGGGGATGGGGGCAGCCTTCTCTCCCAGGGCCATTGGTCTCTACCAGTCTCCTGCTGGGCTCCGTGAGGTGAGGGACATAGTGGGGTCCCCACCCCTTGCCAGCCTCCGTGATCTGTACCCCTGGAGGTCTCGAAGTTACCTCTGTGCCCTCTACCTGGCCTCCCGGGTGTGTGGGCAGCTCATGCGTGCTCCTCCGAATCTTCTGTGTGCCTGCGCTCTCCAGCAGTTGCTCACCGCTGGCTCACAGATCACCTCTGTCCCTGTTTCTTCTCCTCGTAGGTTTGTAAATTGTCTCATCGTCTGAGGGAATATAAAAACATAGAGTGTATGTGTGTGTGAGCAGAAGTCCTGTGTGTGGGCTTGTGTGTGTGGTGGATGCCTGTGCCTGGTGTGTATTTGACGTGTTGACATGTCATGTGGACTGAGGGTGCCTGGTGGAACTCCCCCGAGCTGGGTGTGGGACCCCTCATGCCCCTCTGGCCAACGCTGACCCTGGCCAGTAAATCTCTGGCTGTGACTCCTGGGTTGTCACTGAGCCAGGATGTCTTTTTACGTGTTTGGGTGTCGCCTCCGTGTTTCTGCCTGGTTCTCCAAAGCTGGCAGCCCTTGCTCTCAGCTCCCTGCCCCCACTCTCCTGTGCTTTGTTTTTGTTTTGTCGTCTGGAACTGGCCGTTGCTCGGCGGGGGTGATCTCTGGCCCCTTCTCTTTCCCTGAACGGTGAGTCGCTCTCACCCGACTTGCTGGGTCTGCTCTTCCACTCAGAAGCCTGACCCACCGTGAGCGGAGTGAGGGGGGCGCTTGATTCTGCCCCTCAGTCAGGTTGTTTTCTCCAGTGACCATATGAGGATTTCAGTCTTGATTAAAGGATGATTTGAGCTTATTGAGAGCTGGATGTTTAGGCTGACGGGACCCTCTGTTGATTCTGAGGGAGATGGGTGACAGGTTGCCTCTTGGAGGGAGCAGGAAGGGCTGACCCAGCCTCGGGGCCCCTCTGCCCTCCCTCCCATCCTCCCATGAGGATGCTCGGGACCCTGTGTCTAGGAGTGTCATTCAGTGGAGCAGCCCAGCATGAGCTCTGGATGGAAGTATGGAGCAGGGGGTGAGGGGATCCCGGGGCGGAATGGGACCCCTTCAGCCGAGGGCCTTGGCCGTACGGCTGGCCCAGCAGGTCTGACCCCAGGATGTGGAGGGTGGGCCCCAGTTCCAGTGGGTGTCAGGTGTGGGGAGGCCCCGAGCTCACAGCTGACTCCAGTGGGTATGCCTGCTTCCCTTCTGGGAGTGAGACGTGGGGGCAGTAGGCAGTGTGGGCGAGAAGGGGGGTCCGTGGGGGACTCTGGGAGGCAGGATCAGGGAACCAGCCTGAGAGGCTCTTTACAAGATTTCCTCTGTGATCTCCCCAAAGGAGAGCCTGAGTTTGCGCACACGGTTAAAAGAAAATCACCAGTGCCAAGTAGCAGCGTGGACGTCCTCCCAGGATGCCCAGCAGGAAGCGTTGGAAGGAGAGCTGCCCGCAGGGCCTTCAGAGAAGCCTAGCCAAGGTATGCTCTTAAGTGCTGCTGTGGCGGCCAGCCTGCAGGGGTGTTCTGGGCCGTGGCTGCATCCCACGAGAGCCGTTGGCACTACGCGTGCTGGCTGTTGACTCTGTAGCGGGGGCACTGGAGGCCCTTCCCTGAGGTCGAGAAGCAGGCCCCGTGTGTCAGGAGAGGGCCTGCCTGGGCAGCAGCCTGGGGTCTCTGGGGGCCATGGGGATGGAGAGGCTGTGGTCATCCTGGGCATGGCCTGGGGCCGAGGAGAGTGAATGCAAGCCTGGCCCTGGACACAGAGTCCAGGAGAGCGTGGGCCCCATGTCAAGCTGAGGAGGCAAGTCTGCATGTCCCGCCTTGAGAGCCTGCAGCTCAGGATCTGGGCCGGGGTCCCTTGGAGCTGCATGGGCCTGTGGAAGGCTAGCACATGGCCCAGAGAGTGGGGTCACGCCTGCTGTCCTCCCCATTCTCCTGCCCGCGTGAGCTGTGTCCCATGGCTGCTGCTCGGCATCTTCCAGTCCCCTGGGTTGCACCCCGTGCCTCTTCCTCCAGCCCGGGACAGTGATGAGCCCTGGCCAGAGCAGCTCTGGGGGCCCGTTCCTCGGTACCCAGACAAGAGGGGCAGCAGTGGGTATGTGGACAGCTTGGGACGGGTCTGCCCGTCTGGTTCTGGTGCACAGTGCCCACGGGGCTGCAGACGGCTGTATCGTGTCCCCTTCTGGTACCGTGCTCCCATGGGTTTCAGGGTCTACGCGCAGCTGTCTGGGACTTCTGACGCTCATTGTCCTGTTGGTTGGAGGTTCAGCCTGATGATTCTGCCCCCTGGTCCCCACAGAGCTTTCCCGGGAGCCCCTCCAGTGTGCGCAGAGCACGGCCTTGGAGTTGGAGACAGAGGTGCCGGCTGGAGACTTGGGCCTGGAAACCACACACAGCGCTCAGCTTATGCTTCTTCCAGTGGAGCTCAAGGAAGAAATCGATCTCTTAAAAGTGGAAAATAGAAATTTACAGGAGAAGTTGCAGCGTGAAATCTGCCTGAAAGAGGGCTTGGAGAAAGTAAGTTGAAATGCCTTGCCTCGCAGCGATGCCCGCGTCCACAGGGCCACATGTGAACTGGCCTGGTCAGCACGAGCCCCGAGGTCTACTCCACCCTCTGCCTGCAGCAGTGTTGGCTGGGTGCTTCCCTTGGGTGGGGATGGGCTGCCACCTAAGCTTGGACCCAAGTGTGTAATCCTAACTCTTATAGACCCTGCGGGGCTTAGGGGAACTGATCGGGTTCTCAGAGGGGTGCCAGGGTGGGTGGCGAGGCCACCTTCAGGCCTTGTCCACTGTGTTTTCTGCACTGTTCCAGTCACCAGGCTCTTTCCATTGACTGAGACTTGCAGCCGTGGACATGCAGTGATGAGACCCTGGCCCACAGCTTGGGCGCCTCCCCTAAATTACTAGCGGCCTCACTGAGGCCTGGAGACGCGGAGTTGAGGTGACTCTCAGTGTTTCATCTGCAAGGCCCAGGGTGACCATCTGGGCAGTTCTGTGGCTGTCCCGCCCCTCCTCCCTGTGACATTGTCCCAGGTCCTCCTCCATCGAGGCCGAGTTTCACGGGCAGATCACGTGTTGTCCCCCTCCTGATGCTCTGGGGGTGAGGACGGGCATGTGAAGGCCTGCAGCCTCACAGGGGGTCCCTGAAGGACAGACTCTGCTTGATGGATTTTTACGTTCAGGTGTTTAAGTGCTTCCTGGGCCACTGGTTGATCTCCTCGTGTGAACTGTCTAGAGAGGAGTGTGGAGCGAGCTCTCTCATTTAGCTCTCACAGTATTTACTGTGTTTTGTAGTTCTGTTAACTGCACGTTTATGGTGGTTATGTCTTCTTGGGAAATCACGCTTTTATCATGAGTGAAATGCCCTCTCTGGTACGGTTTCTTTGTGCTGGAATCTGCCTGCTTTCTGACCAGTGCAGTGCGTTTTCTTCAATGCAGCATCTTCTTCCGTCCATTTTACTTTATACCTTCGACTGTATCTACCTGGAGTTAGTGCCAACCCTACAGGTCAAGGGCTCAGTTCCAGGAGGCTGCCCCTGACCCCTTCAGAGGCCAGTGGCCTCCCTGTCTTCTCCGCGTCAGGCCAAGGTGTGCGCTTAGGCCTTCTGGGCTGGCCTGTGTCTGTATTTTCTCTCCACCTGCTCGTGTGTGACCAGGCACCAGCCTGAGAACTGGGCTGGATTCCAGCACCTCCTGCCCCCTCCTGGTGGGCTTCCCCCCTCACTTCCCGGCTCTTCTGGTTCAAACAAGGAGGATTTCCAGGTGCACGTCCATGGCACAGCTGGGTTGGTCACCCAGGGTATTTCTTTACTCTGGGTGTGAGGACCCCCAGCCCTGGATCTCCTGGGTCTTATCCAGAGCCTGCAGTTGTTTCCTCTGATTAGAGCTGATTCTCAGCTGTCAGCAAGAGCAGGCCCTAAACTTTAATGACTTGAATAACCAGTTGAGGTCAGTTTCACAGACCTTTCTGGTTTGGTTTGGTTTGGTTTTGTTTCTCCTCAATGATTGATCAGTATGCTGACCTCCTTTCTTTCCTGTTTTGAAAATTAGGAAATTTGTGTGTGTTCAGCTTTCTGGTTCATGTCCCTTTTCATACAACACCTTTAAGAGTGTTGGTTGCAGCTCCTCAGCCTCTTGCTCAGGTCCCTTGTAGAACCTGGATCATTCGTGGTGCAAGTCCAGAGGTTTGGCGTTACTGTCTGCTGCTCGCCTGTGAGCTGTGCCGCCTGGTGGTGGTTCTGCGGGGGTGGTGGTGGTGTCGGCTTCCCCTTGATGGGAGGTGCCTCTCATGTCTGAGCCCCTGAGCTGGTCTTGGCACTGCAGAGGAGGCCCCCCTTTGACTGTGTCCAGACCTGCCAGCCCTAGAGGTAACAGCTGGGGCCAGGTGCCGGGCAATGGACACGGTTGACTTAGGCAGATAGTCTTAGATTTGTGCCTTTTAGTCTCCATCATTCCCGTCAGCATGAGAAACACTCCCACTGCTCTTTTCACGTATGTTGTGGGACTGTGTTATTCAGTCACTTAGTTGTGTCCATCTCTTTGCGACCCCATGAACTGCAGCATGCCAGGCTTCTCTGTCCTTCACCATCTCCCATGCTCAGACTCATGCCCATTGAGTCAGTGATGCCATCCAACCATCTCATCCTCTGTTGTCCC
The DNA here is from genome assembly GCF_019320065.1 of Cervus canadensis. Taxonomy (NCBI): domain Eukaryota; kingdom Metazoa; phylum Chordata; class Mammalia; order Artiodactyla; family Cervidae; genus Cervus; species Cervus canadensis. Next base: position 23,416,944 of record NC_057392.1, read on the forward strand.
CTTTTCCTCCTGCCTTCGATCTTTCAGGGTCTTTTCTAATGAGTCAGCTTTTCGCATCAGATGGCCAAAGTATTGGAGGTTCAGCTTCAACATCAGTCCTTCCAGTGAATATTCAGGACTGATTTCCTCTATGATTGACTGGTTTGATCTCCTTGTGGTCCAAGGGACTCTCAAGAGCCTTCTCCAACACCACAGTTCAAAAGCATTAATTCTTTGGCATTCAGCTTTCTTTGTGGTCCAACTCACATATCCATACATGACTACTGGAAAAACCATAGCTTTGACTAGATGACTAGACATTGGCAAAATAATATCTCTGCTTTTTAATACACTGTCTAGGTTTGTCATAGCTTTTTTTCCAGGGAGCAAGTGTTTTAATTTCATGGCTGCATTTACCATCAGTGGTGATTTTTGGAGCTCATGAAAAGAAAGTCTGTCACTGTTTCCATTGTTTTCCCATCTATTTGCCATGAAATGGTGGGACCTGGTGCCATGATCTTAATTTTCTGAATGTTGAATTTTAAGCCAACTTTTTCACTCTCCTTTTGCACCTTCATCAGAGGCTCTTTAGTTCCTCTTTGCTTTTTGCCATAAGGGTGGTGTCATCTGCATATCTGAGGTTACTGATATTTCTCCCAGCAATCTTTATTCTAACTTGTGCTTCATCCAGCCCAGCATCATGGGACTAGTGCTTGTATTAATAGCTGACAGAACTTCTCTGTCTTCAGAGATGGATTTGGGTCATTGTGCAGTGATCTTTTCATTTAATTTCTTCCTTCTAAAAAAAAATTGTGTGGTTGCAGATGAAACAGAATTTAGTTGAAGCTCACCAGGAAGAACTGAAGAGTGCTGAGGAGAGGATTGAGCTAATGAAACAGGAACTCAGAGAGAGAGAGGCCGAGTGGAAAGTTACAAGTGAGGACCTGCGGAGAGGAGCCGAAGAGAGGCTGACAAAGATGCTCCTTGACCTGCGAGAACAGGTGGAGTGTGAGAAGCGGTCCATGATGAACAGGTTTGAGCTTCGAGAATCCGAGATGAGGCAACTTCAGGACCAGCAGGCAGCTCAGATCCTGGACCTGGAGGGGTCACTGGTGGAACAGCAGGGCCGCCTGCGGCAGCTGGAACTTGGACTCACCGGAGACGAGTCTCCGCGGTGCAGCCAGTGTGGCCGGGAGCTGGGATGCGGCCCGGCCCCAGGAGCCCAGGACCAGGAGCTTGCCATGCTCCACCTAAAGGAGGACTGCGCCCTCCAGCTGAAGGTGGCCCAGAGCAGGTGGGTGCTGTCCCTGTAGCAACCTGTTATGTTCGGAGCTGCCCATCGCCACCCCCCCCCCTCCAGCCAGTGAGACAAGGCAGGTCCCCTCCCTGTGCCCCCCAAGGGGTGAGGCGGGTCTCCAGGAGGGTGAGGCAGACCCCCAGGAGGGTGTGTGGGGCTCTCAGGGCTGCAGGCCTCTGGCAGGACTGGCATCCCCATCCTTCCTGTGGGGCCTGTGTCCCGTGAGCCACGTGGCCTGGTGTGCATTTTTGACGAGTGTGTGTGTTCTTTGCACATTTTAGTTTTTTAGTAGCAGAACTTCAGCCTTTTTATCCTAAGATTGTGTGGCTCATTCATGAATTTTGTGTTTTTTAAACTCATTAAAAAAATAAACAGCTTTTCTCAACTATGTACATAGTTCCCTGAAGTTTTTAAGTAGGCTTAGGATGTTGTTGGTTTGCTCCCTCTTTGCAGACCTGGGCTGTAGTACCCAGGGGTGTTGATGAGCGCTGGGATCGTTGGAGCTGCTTCTCATGTGTCAGCTGCTCCCCAGTGTCTCGAGGCAGGTGCACAAACTCCTGGCCTGGGGTCTGAGGGTTGAGTTCAAATCCTGACCCACCATGTGAGCTGGATGGACACAGGTGTGATGTGCAGGCTCACGAGACCTTAGTGTCCTCCTCATGGGCTGATCCGTGGAGAGGCTGTCATGGTGGCTGGTGGGCAGTTGGCACCTGAGACGTGTCCCAGCTCTTGTGAGTCGCCTGATGTGTCACGGCACCTGTGCAGATTCTCCCCTGTTCCTGCCGGAGCTCTGGGTGCCTGCTGACTGCTCCCAGCCAGCGCCACTGGCTCATGCCCCTGAGCCACCCCGTGGAGGCCGGTTTCTGAGTCTTCAGAACACTCTTTGCAGCCCCGGGGGCTCCTGTAGGGCATGCAACCCCTTCCCTGTTGAGGTCCTCTCTTGGCCGAGTGGCGGTCACACCTGCTTCCTGCAGTATCTGTGGTTTCTGGCTGGGGGTCTGTGCTCTGCACTCTAGTTTGTGACTGGGGATGCTGGGCTCCAGCCTGAGCTCCTCTGGCTTCGTGGGCCCTTCCCCGTTGGCTCATGGCTGGTGGTGGTGCCCAGGGAGGAGGGAGAGCAGGCGGGATCTGGGTGGGGTGGCCCCTTCCCTGACAGCGGGCTCCCCTGCGGTGCTCTTGTGGCTACACGTCTGCTCTGTGTTCACTTGGCTTGTTGTCTCAGGTTTTTGGAAGAACGTAGAGCAATCACAGAGAAACTGGCCGCAGAGCAAGATGCCTTCCTGCGGGATGCCCAGGAGCAGCATGCGCGCGAGCTGCGGCTTCTCCAGGAAGGACACCAGCAGCATATCCTGTCCCTGACCGCGGAGCTGGAGACCAGGCGCCAGGCCGAGATGGACGCGCTGCGGTCCTCATTCGAGCGTGAGCGGTGGGCTCTGGCAGAGGCACGTGAGGCTGAGTCGCAGATGAAACACGCTGCTGAAGTCAGTGTGTTGGAGGCCAGACACGCATCACAGCTGGATGCTCTGCGCTTGCAGTACCTGTCTGAGCTGCAGGCCGTGCAGGGCAGGCACCGGCGGGCCCTGGAGCTGCTGCGCCTGGACCTGGAGGAGCGGCTGCAGAGGGAGGATGTGGCTCACCACCGGCTCTTGACTCAGGCGCTGGAGCTGCTGGAGCTGCGATGTGCCGAAGAGCCTCAGTCCGCAGAGGATAGCCTGAGAGGGCACGGGTGTGTGGAGCCCCCGGAGGGCCTGAGAGCCCTCTGGCTGCACGGGGCTCGCAAGGTGAGGTGTGTGGGTGGGGGGACAGGGACTTTGCCCTTCCCTAGGACCCGCTTGTGTCAGCTGCACGCGTGCCCCCCACCAGCCATGGGTTTCCTGGTGAGGCAGATACAGAACAGTGAGTTTTAGGTCATTTTTTGGTCGCAGCTCCTTGGTGAAGGCTTTTGGCAGCGGGTGCCCAGGTGTGGCGTTTCCTGTGAGCTTGCAGTGGGTTCAGTCTGCTCCTTGGGGCCTGTGTTGTTTCTGTGAGTCAGAGCCCTTTGTCCTATATCTGGGGCAGTCTGTGTCAGGCAGCGACTGTCCCCGTGGTGGGTGCTCTCTGGAGGCGGCCCCATGGCCTTGTCAACACCAAGCTTGCCTTGTCTGCAGACCCCGGCCCCATGCGTTGTAAGCAGGACGTATTTAATTTGTTAGAAGTTGAAGTCAGCGTGGGGACACATTGCTCTGCACTGACTTGGCAGATGTGCATGCCAGGCCCTCAGAAACAGTCGTGTTCTGGTGACTTTGTGCTTTGTCACGTCACAAGTAGGTGTTCCAGGTCACAAAGCAGGAAACCTCAGCCTGTGGAAATGCAGATACCAGGAGAGCCTTCGTTTCCGACTGAGACGTGCTTTACATTCGAGGGATGTTCCCAGGAGGGTTTCGTCCTCAGCTCTGGTTCAGCTTGTCTAAGGATGGGAGGAAAAGGGCAACCCAACCTGTGCCGGGGGTGGTGCTTCACTTCACACTTTGGCTCTGCCTGTCCTGTGTGGTCTGTGGGCGAGACTGTGAGTGAGTTCCAGGAGGGCTGGGCAGGTTCCCGTGGGGTCGTGAGCCTCTGGGCGGTCCTTGGGTGCGGCCCAGGGTAGGTGTCTCTGGGTTGAGGTGCCCCCAGGCTGGTTTGTCGGCTTCTGAGCCATCAGCTGTCAGCTTCCGTTCCTCCCAGGCAGAAGGATGCTTGGGGAAGGGGCTTTGTTCCCAACCTGTGGATTTAAACTGGATTCCCTCGGTTTATAGGACTTGAAGAAAATGAAGTTTTGAAAGAACATTGAGAGAGAGAAGTGTGTATCTCTTACACGGGAAAACCGTGTGTTTTAAACTGTGCTTTCATCTTATTAGTATAAAATGTGCTCATAGGAGGTGTGTGGCGTGAGGGGTGAGGGTGGGCGGGACAGAGGTGTGTAGGGTGCAGTGACCTGTGGATGTGGCCCCTGGAGGACGGCAAGGCACATGCCAGGGTCCTGCCCCCTGGGCAGCAGCACCAAGCAGCCTTGCAGGCTTTCCGGACTGGTCAGGTGACTATGATGCAGAGACAGGAGCCCCCGCAGGGGGTGCCCCTCGCAGAGGGGTGGCTGTGGGTGGGCAGTGCGCCTCCTTCTGGGCAGTGGTGGCTTCAGGAGTGACCTGGGGGTCAGACTCTGGCCCCCACAGGAGTGCTGGTGACATCAACAGCCGCTGGGCCTCCAGAAGCCTCTCTCCGTCACAGCGCCGATGGTCATTCATGAAGTCCGTGTGGAGTGGGTGCTGGGCGGGCCTTGCACCGCTGAGAGGTTTATTTACTGGCTGACAACCCTTCCCTCCAGGAAACTTTGTGGGCTCCTGTTCATTCATCCTGCTTGTTCTGCTGCCTGTTGGTGACACACGGGTCATGTGTGCTCTTTGGCTTAGCACTTTTGTACTTGTGTGTTGACTCTTCCTCAAGTATTGAGAGCATTTGGAGAGTATTTCTCTCGTGTGTTGAAGTACATCATCCCTTTGCTACAAAGGATGTAAGCATTAGATACTGTCTCAGTGACCTTTTTGTCTTGCTCATGTCACAGGAGAAAACAGCGGGGTTTGTGGGGAGGTGAGATATGCCATTTCTTCCCATTTTAACTTTGCTTTGGAGAAAATTTCAACAGAAGCAGAGAATAGTTCAGGATGGGACTGCCCATGGGGTACGTGCCAGTCTCAGTGCGTCAAGCTGCCCAAATAAACCAGAAGCATGCTCCGTGCTGACCTACAGAATTAATAGTGACCTCTTAATTTCATCACAGATCCAGCCTGAGATCCAGTTTCTTTCTGTGGTAGGTCAAATTGGGATACACACAGGAGTGGGAGAACAGCTCAGGTCCAGATCTACACACAGAACAGGAGAATAGTTCATGTCCCATGTCTACACACGGGACAGGAGAACAATTCAGGTCCATGCCTGCACCAGCGCAGGAGAATAATCCATGTCTGCACATAGGACAAGAGAATAATTCATGCCCATTGTCTACATATGGGACAGGAGAATAGTTCAGGTTCACGTCTACACCTGGGCCGGGAGAATGGTTCAGGTTCATGTCTACATATGGGACAGGAGAATAGCTCAGGTTCATGTCTACATATGGGACAGGAGAATAGTCCATGTCTACACACGTGCTGGGAGAATAGTTCAGGTTCATGTCTACACACAGGACAGGAGAATAGTCCATGTCTACACCCGGGCCGGGAGGCTAGTCCACATGTTTGTACCTGGGCTGGGAGGATATTGTGCCCTCTTGCCTCAGGCTTTCCTCGCAGACAGATATTCCATGAAGCCTTGCTGGGCGTCTCCTGGGTGCCATGGTCATTGTTCCCAGAATAGCAGGGACGCGCCGTTCTTCCTCTGTGGACAGGTTTTATCTGGGCCACAAATATCTCGCACCTGTTTGAGAAGCAGTGTCACTCGTCAGAAGAGTTGTTTACCCCGGGGCCTGTCAGATTGGGTTACTTTGCGGGTTACTTTGCAGGTTACTTCCCTCTGGAGTTTGGTTGTGAGAATAGTTCTCTGAACAAGTAAGCATGATTTCCTTTTTTTAGAGATAAGTGTCCCATGAAGAAATCGCCCTTATGTTGGTGACACTGAGCATGGGAAGGAAAGCAGGAGTCAGCTGTCGTGTGATCACTGCTGGTTGCTCAGGCAATCTCACGTTTTCTGGCAAAGAAAATACTCTGTTCATAGGATTTTTTAAAATAGTAAGAGACCTGTGGTTGTTTTCGATCTAGTTTGAATGTCTTCAATTATCAGTTGAATTTGTTTTTAATACTGTGTTGGTGTTCTTTGGGCAGCATTGCTTATTTTTTCTTCTTTAGATGTATCCGTTTTTTTGATGATTAAAATACATATCACATTTCCCATAGAATTCTGTGGATTTTTAGAAAAACTTGAAAATAGCTTCTTAAAAAGTTCTTCTATTGACTTTACTGTTTAAAACAGAGTTTACTCGGGCAGTATGTGGAACAGTGGTGTATAGGGAGGTCCTGTGCGTCGGCACAGTGAAAGCACGTGGAATGAGCGTGAGCTGCAGCCTCCCACATAGCCACGTACGTGCTCGTGGCTCAGGTTGCCCTTCCTTCCCACTCAGCAGGAGCCCGAGGCCCAGTGCTCAGCCCCCCAGGCGGGGCAGGAGGAGCAGCTGGAGCGTAAACCAGAAGCCTCGCTGGAGCAGCAGGTCGCACTGTTACAGGTACTGGGTTGGGAGCCGCTGTTCTGTTTTATTGTTATCTTTCCTCATCTGCAAAGAATATTTTAGTCTAAATTAATTTTGGTATGCAGAATTAAGGCATATTTTCATTGTTTCAGAAACCGAGGGTTTTTTAGGCAACTTTTTTCATTCATTGTTATATTTAAAGTGACTAGTTAGCCTATCTTTTCTGCTTAGAAATTGTCATCAAGTAGTTGTTCCTTAAGCAACATGGAATTAGGGGTAATCTGTATGTCATTTATAGTTGACCCTCAGTATATGTGATTCCTCCATATCTGCCATTGCTCTGAACCCCCAGATTCAGCCAGCCTGGATTGTGTATTTACTGTTGAAACAAAATCTGTGGGACTCCCCTGGTGGTCAGTGGTTAAGACTCTGCACTCCCAGTGCAGGGGGCACAGGTTTGATCCCTGGTCGTAGATCCTACCGCATGCCTCGTGGCATGTGTATAGGTTGAACATCATGGTTCAGCACCATCTTCTAGAGTCAGCTGTGTATAAATCTGGGGAAGTTGGAGTCCCCTTCATGATCTTGCTCTGGCGACTCAGTAGCTGCCACATCAAGCCATTTCTTCTTTAATGAGCCTATTTCGAGGAAAGGAAGTCTGAGCGTGAGTGACCTTCACTTAAAATGTCCAGAAAAGGCAAATCCACAGAAACAGAAAGTAGACTGGTGGGTGGTAGAGGCTGGGAGAGGAGAGAGACTGCTAATGGGTGGGGGGTTTCTTCTCTGGTGATACAAATGTTTTGTAATAAGATACAACTTTGTGAATATACTAAAAACCACTGTACTGCATACTTCAAAAAGAGAGCTTTTTATGATCTCAACAAAGCTGCAATTAAAAACAAAACAAACCCACAGTAAAAATCATTGTGAGTCCTTCCAATGAATATGCAAGACTGATTTCCTTTAGGATTGACTGGTTTGATTTTCTTGTAGTCCAAGGGACTCTCAAAAGTCTTCTGTAGCACCACAGTTCAAAAGCATCAATTCTTTGGCTCTCAGATTTCTTTACGGTCCAACTCTCACATCCATACATGACTACAGGAAAAACCATAGCTTTGACTACACAGACCTTTCTTGGCAAAGTAATGTCTGCTTTTTATACTGTCTAGGTTGGTCATAGCTTTTCTTCCAAAGAACAAGCATCTTTTAATTTCACGGCTGCAGTCACCATCTGCAGTGATTTTGGAGCCCAAGAAAATAAAGTCTCTTGCTGTTTCCATTGTTTTCCCATCTATTTGCCATGAAGTGATGCGATTGGATGCCATGATTTTCGTTTTTTGAATGTTGAGTTTTAAGCCAGCTTTTTCACTCTCCTCCTTCATTTTCATCAAGAGGCTCTTTAGTTCCTCTTTACTTTCTGCCGTAAGGGTGGTATCATCTGCATATCTGAGGTTATTGATATTTCTCCCAGCAATCTTGATCCTAGCTTGTGCTTTATCCAGCCCAGCATTTCTCATGATGTACTCTTCATACAAGTTAAATAAGCAGGGTGAGAGAATACAGCCTTGTCATATTCCTTTCCCAGTTTGGAACCAGTCTGTTTTTCCATGTCCGGTTCTAACTATTGCTTCATGACCTGCATACAGATTTCTCAGGAGGCAGGTAACATGGTCTGGTATTCCGATCTCTTAAAGAATTTTCCACAGTTTGTTCTGATCCACACAGTCAGAGGCTTTAGTGTAGTCAGTAAAGCAGAAAGAGATTTTTTTCTGGATTTCTCTTGCTCTTTCAATGATCCAACAGATGTTGGCAATTTGATCTCTGGTTCCTCTGCCTTTTCTAAATCCAGCTTGAACATCTGGAAGTTCTTGGTTCATGTACTGTTGAAGCCTTGCTTGGAGAATTTTGAGCATTACTTTGCTAGTGTGTGAGATGAGTTCAATTGTAGGGTAGTCTGAACATTCTTTGGCATTGCCTTTCTTTGGAATTGGAATGAAAACTGACCTTTTCCAGTCCTGTGGCCACTGCTGAGTTTTCCAAATTTGCATGTTGTGTGCAGCGCTTTCAAGCATCATCTTTTAGGATTTGAAATGGCTCAGCTGGAATTCCATCACCTCCACTAGCTTTGTTTGTAGTGATGCTTCCTAAGGCCCACTTGACTTCACATTCCAGTATGTCTGCCTCTAGGTGAGTGATCACACCATTGTGGTTATCCATGTCATTAAGATCTTTTTTGTATAGTTCTTCTGTGTATTCTTGTCACCTCTTCTTTTATCTTCAGCTTTTGTTAGGTCCATACTGTTTCTGTCCTTTATTGTGTCCATCTTTGCATGAAATATTCCCTTGTTATCTCTAATTTTCTTGAAGAGATCGCTCTCTAGTCTTTCCCATTCTATTGTTTTGCTCTTATTTCTTTGCATTGATCACTTACGAAGGCTTTCTTCTCTCTCCATATAACAATATGGTTCAGATTAATACCAAGTTAATTTTAATAGTTTATAAAGCTGTCCTTCTGTGTAGCTTCAGTCCTTCCTTCCTTCTTTGTGCTGATGTTGTCATACAAAGAAATCTGTGTACACTTCGTGCTCCTTGCTTTATGCAGTTGTCTTCTAAATCACATAGGAGGGAAAAACACAAACAGAAACTACATTTGTTTTGTCCTTTATGTTCACATATATAGTAACCATTTCCAGTGTTCTTTATTTCTTCTTGTGTATTCAAGTTAACATCTAGTCTCCTTTTATTTTAGCCTGAAGGACTCCCTTTAGTATTTATTCACAGGAAGGTCTGTTAGTGATGAATTGTTTTTATTTATCTGCGAATGTCTTATTTTCTCCTTCATTTAGAAAGGTTGTTTCCTGGATATGGAATTCTTGGTTGACATTCTTTGGCTTTCAGCACTGTGAACATGGCATCCTGCTGCCATTTGGTTTCTGGTTTCTGATGAGAAGGGCTTCCTTGGTGGCTCAGACGGTAAAGAAGAACCTGTCTGCAATACAGGAGACCTGGGTTCAATCCCTGGGTCAGGAAGATCCCCTTGAGAGGGGAACGGCTACCCACTCCAGAATCCTGGCCTGGAGAATTCCATGGACAGAGAAACATGTCAGGCTACAGTTTGAGGGGTCTCAAAGAGTCGGACATGACTGAGTGACCACCAGTTTCACTTACTAATGAGAAGTGAGCTGGTTGTACTCCTGTTGAGGAATCCTTTTGTTGGGCTGCTTCTCTTGATGCTTTCAATATTTTCTTTATCTTTCACCAGTTTGATTATGATGTGTCCAGGTATGGTTCTCTGAGCTTATCCTGCTTGGAGTTCATTGAGCTTCTTCTGTGTATAAATTAATATTTTTTCATCACATTTGCAAAGTTTTTGGCCACGTTATCTTCAATTTTTCTTCTGCCCCCTTCCTTTTGCCCACTCCTCCAGGATTCTCATTATGTGTTTGTTGGTCTTTGTGGGTGTCCCAGAGATCTTTGAGCCTACTTTTTTTTTTTTTTCTCTTTATTTTTGTTCCTCAGACTGAATAATCTGAGTAATAATTTGACCAATCTTTATGTTGGCTGATTCCTCTACCCACTTGAATCTGCTGTTGAATCCCTCCAGTGAAACATTTAGTAATTGTACTTCTAAGCTTCAGAATGTCTGTTGGTTTCATTTTATAATTTTATTTCTTTACTGTGGGGCTCTGGTCAAGATGGGCCATCAGTGCTCTGGCAGGCAGTTTACGTCTCTGCCTGAGCTTTCACTTCCTTTTAAGTTTTTTGATCACCCTCTTATTAGCTCTGGTTGTTGTTACTGCCTCAGGCTGCTGAGATGTTAAACAGTGGTTGCTAATTGTTTTTGACAAATGGTTTGGGAATAGGATTGTTGAGGAGAACTCTACTTCAGATCAGATAAAAATCAGCTTTGAGAATGGAGCTTTTCAATGAGCTGGCCAGACAGGTCAGTTAATGACAGTTGGTGTTGCTGCTTTGGTGGAGCTGCAAACCCATTCTGTCCCTCCTCCTCCCCTCATGACTGCTGGGCTGAATTTTTTTTTTTTTTTAATTTTTGGGGGTGGCTGGCAGGATCTTAGTTCCCTGATCAGAGGTGGAACCTTGGGTCAAATCCAAGCCCAAAGCTGTGAAAGTACTAAGTCTTAACCCCTGGACCACCAGAGATTCCCTGGGCTGCATTTTCAAGGAGATCCCAAAGACTGGATTGATGAGGTTAGGGTAGGTTCAACTACCCAAAGCTTCCTGTTCTTTTAAGATTTTGGGGGGGCTGCTCTGGATCTTCCTTGCTGCATGCATGCTTCCTCTAGTTGTGGTGCACAGGCTTCTCATTATCATGGCTTCTCTGTTGCAGAGCACAGGCTCTGAGGTTCGTGGGTTCAGGAGTTGTAGCATGCGGGCTTTAGTAGTTGCAGGATTCGAGCTTTAATAGTTGTAGCATTCGGGCTTTAGTAATTGCAGGATGGGAACTTTAGTAGTTTTAGCATTCGGGCTTTAGTAGTTTAGCATTTGGGCTTTAGTAGTTGCAGGATGCAAGCAAGGTAGTTGTAGCATGCAGGCTTTAGTAGTTGTGGCATGTGGGCTTTAGTAGTTGCAGGATGCGGGCTTTAGTATTTGCAGAATGTGGGCTTTAGTAGTAGCAGGATGTGGGCTTTAGTAGTTGTGTTATGTGGGCTTTAGTAGTCGCAGGATGCAGGCTCAGTAGTTGTAGCATGCAGGCTTTAGTAGTTGTGGCATGTGGGCTTTAGTAGTTGTGTTATGTGGGCTTTAGTAGTTGTGTTATGTGGGCTTTAGTAGTTGGAGGATGTGGGCTTTAGTAGTTGTGTTATGTGGGCTTTAGTAGTTGTGTTATGCGGGCTTTAGTAGTTGTGTTATGTGGGCTTTAGTAGTCGCAGGATGCAGGCGCAGCAGTTGTAGCATGCGGGCTTTAGTAGTTACAGCATGGGGGCTCAGCAGTTGCAGCATGTGGGCTCAATAGTTGTGGCACACAAGCGTAGTTGTGTCCCCTCAGCATGTAGAATCTTCCCAGACCAGGAATTGAATCCTTGTCCCTTACATTGGCAGGCAGATTCTTAACCCCTGCACCACCAGAAAAGTCCCAAATTTCTTGTTCTGTGGTGACTCAGCCTTTGTTTTTAATGACACTTTAATTTCCTGAGCTCTGAAGAAGCTGATTTTTGACAGTTTTTGCCAGTGTTCTGAGTATAGAGGAGTGATGTTTTGGACATCTTTATTCTGCCATTCTGAAAGTACTACCTCTGTAGTTTAAAAAAAGAGAAAGCTTATTTCATTAATATATTCTAACTCATCAGATGAACATTATTAAAAAATAATTATTATTTAAGAAGAAACTTTATCATTTAAAGTGAGAGGAAGTTAGATTTCTAAATATATTGGATCTTAATGGTCATGATACCCTGATGACAGAAGTTTCTTAATGTGACTGTTGGGAAAGGTAGCAGGCTGGTTTTTTTAATTTTTATTCTCTATGATAAGCACATTTGAACGCATGTTCACTAGGGGTAGTGGCCTAGGTCTTTTTGATCATTTCTCTTGATGCAGAGTACGGAATCAATGAGTATTTGTTGAATGAAGTAAATTCTAGTGAGCAGCAGAGAAATGGAGTGAGGATAATTTTATAACTTAATGGCATTTTTTGTTAATAGTATACTTTTGTACAGGGTGAATTTGGAAGTGAAAGGAAAGCTGCTTTGCGTGAAAAAGAGGAGATACATAAACTTGAGCATGAGGAGGCACATTCTCTTTACGAAAAAGAGAAAGAATCTTTGTCTCTGCAGCTACAGGAGAAGAATAATCAAATTCTGCAGGTATGTGGAATGTATCTTTTCTTTGTTAATACTTTTTTGTGTATGGTAAAAATATGCTTAACATAATACTTACCATTTCAGTCATTTTAAGTGTACAGTTTACTGGCATTAACCACGTTGACAATATTGTGCAGCTGTGTTCACAGTCCATTTCCAAAACCTGTTCATCATCCCAAGTAGATTCTGTGTTTGTTAAAAATAAGTCCCATCCCCCTCCCTCCAGCCCTGGTACCCACTGTTGTATCTTCTGCCTCTATGATTACTCTAGGGATCTCATTTCAGAGGAATTATACAACATATGTTGTTTTGTGTCTGACTTATGTCACTTAGCATCATGCCCTCAAGGTCCATTCACATAGTGTGTGCATCAACATTGGTGGCTTTTTATGGCTGAATAATAATATTCCATTGTATGCAGACAGCATATTTTGTCTATCTGTCCATCTGTTGCTGGGTGTCAGTGGTTATCTCTTCCTTTTGGCTGTTGGGCATAATGCCGCTGTGAACACTGAGGCGTGAGCTTTTGTTTCAGTCCCTGCTGTTGGTATTTTGGGGTGTGTATCTAGGAACAGAGTTGACGGGTCATGTGATAATTCTGTGTTTAACTTTTGAGGAACTGCTGAACCGTTTTCCACAGCGGCTGTGGCATTGTACATTTCTGCCAACAGTGCAGGAGCGTTTCAGTTTTTCTACATTCTTGTCAATGCTTGTTTTCATTTTTTAAAATAATAGCCATCATAACAGATGTGAGGTGATATCTTGTTTTTCTTTGCATTTCCCTAATGACTAATGATGTTGCACATCTTTTCATGGGCTTGTTAGCCATTTTTATCTGTTCAGGTAGGTCCTTGATTTTTTTTTTTCTGTTGAAGTATAGTTAATCTGGGGCTTCCCTGGTGTCTTAGATGGTAAAGAATCCGCCTGTGATGCAGATTAATTGTAAAATAATTAATTTACAGTGTTGTGTTCGTATCAAGTGTATAGCAAAGTGATTCAGTTATACACACACACACACATATATACTTTTTCAGATTCTTCACCTTTTAGATTATTACCAGATATTGACTAGAGTTCCCTGTGCTACACAGTAGGTCCTTGTTGGTTACCTGTTTACACAGTAGCGTGTATGTGTTAATCCCAGACTCCTAATGTAGCTCGAAGTCTGTGAGTCTGTTTCTGTCCGGTAGTGAAAGTCTTAGTCACCCAGTCATGTCCGACTCTTTGTGACCCCACAGACTGTAGCCTGACTGGCTTCTCTGTCCATGGGATTCTCCAGGCAAGAATACTGGAGTGGGTTGCCATTTCCTTCTCCAGGGGATCTTCTTGACCAAGGGATTGAACCTGGGTTTCCCGCATTGCAGACAGACTCTTTACTGACTGAGCCACCAGAGAAGCATCTATCTTATATATACATTTGTTTGTATCATTTTTTTAGATTCCACATGTAAGTAATATCATATGGTATTTGTCTTTCTCTGTCTGACTTATTTCACTTAGAATGATAATCTCTGGGTCCACCCATGTTGTTGCCAATGGCATTATTTCATTTTTTTTTTTTTTTTTTTTTTATGACTGAGGGCCTTGACAATTTTGAACTGGATTTTTTTCCCCAGTATTATTATTATTGAAAATATGGATGTGTACAGAGATTGTCCCACTGTGCGCTCTTTCAGAGTCATAATAGTACCGATTTCTTTGACTTTATCATCATCCAGGTCACTGGATTTGAACTTTATCACACCTTGGAGGCAGTGTACCACACACTGCGCTAAGCACATTATAAGCAGAATTTTCTCATTTCTGTGGGGTTCCCTCCCTCTCAGAACCCTGAGGCCCCGGATAGGTTCTGTTAATTTGGTAAAAGTCCATGGACTGCCTGCCGAGTGGTGGAGCCGGGCCTTCAGACGGTGAACCCTGCACACAGTGTGTCTGACTTAATTTAGCACCAATGATATAAAAATTACCCACAGCAATTTTTATCAGTATCAGTCGCAGGTCAAGGGGCATGTTTCAGCTGCAGACACCACCACCCCCCACCCCAGTGCTGGGAGCCTAGCCCTGAGGAGGAGGATGATGAGGTGTGGGAGGGTGCCGCCAAGCACAGAGGGCCCCAGGACTTAGACGAAGGGGGAAGTCCCTCAGGAAGAAAGAGCCTTTCAAAGCATTTCTTGAGCTGGTTCCTCAGTGTACCAGGCATTTCTGCTGATACATTATATGCATTCTTAAAAAAAACTTCTCACTCTGTAAAAAATACTAAAATTAACATGGCTCGTGGGCAAAATAGGGTTAGAGATTATGTCATTCACAACCTCTGCAATTTTATAACTCAAGGACCCAAAATAGTAACAATCCTGATAAAAGTACTTGTGCAATTAAAAAGAAATGTTAAATTCTGAATTAAGAGAGAAATTGTGAAATACACGTAGTGATCTACCTTTACAAAGCAAGGTAGGAGCTTGATGGGAGGGTCGTGGCGGGGGGAGAAGACCGGGAGGCACCAGGAGGGGCCGGCCCACCAGTCCTGCACTGGGGCTCCTGTCACTCCACATCTTCACCTGGAACGTTCTTGCTTTTTAGTGTTTGCCAGTTCTGTGTCAGCAAAATGGGGTCTCTTGGTCTTAGTTTACTGATAAGGTTGTGTCTATTACCATGTTTGTGGTCTACTTGTTTTCCTTTCTGTGAAACACCTTTTTGTATTATTGACCATTTTTTTCTATTTGAAACAATTGTTTGTCTTTTTCTTAATGATTTAGGGAAGTCTTTTTTGTACTTCTGTATTCTAATTTGTGATTCCGCCCCCCCCCCCCGCCCCCGGCCTTTTGTCATCTTTGGATGAATGAATGTTCTTGATTGCTGAATTTACTACTTTTCTTCCCTTCGGTGTTATGCTTTCTGTGCCTTGCTGAAGAAATCTTGAGGTTATTTTATAGTTTGTCTTTTTATTCCACCAGGGAGGATGTGAGGAAGGGAGTTGAGTTTTTCCCGTGGAGACTGACCTGAGACCTGTGTGCTGTGTCCTTGTCCTGCTTGCAGCCCAGTGGATTGGGGCCAGCAAGCCCGTGCGTGTGGGCAGCCGCTGGCTTCCCTCCTAGACTCCTCTGGTCAGGCTGGGTGCCTGGGTGCCCAGTGCAGATGCTGGGGAGGTCTGGGGGCCGCACATGGGGGAGCCCAGCTGTGCCAGCCCTTCTCCTCAGTCAGTCTCCTGCTGCGACTGGCTGAAATGCACCGACCTCTGCGTGCCTTTAGGGAGACGTGGCATCCGTGCAGCACAGTGGCATCCTGAGATTCTGGAGTATCTCTTTCTATTTGATTTTGTTAATTTCTGCCACTGAATTTTATAATTTTCTCCTAAAGGTCTTGCATATCTTTTGTTAAGGTTAATGGTTATTGAATACACACAATCTCTGACTTGCAGTCGTTTGACTTAGGAATTTTTTAACCTCACGATGGTGTGAAAGTGATACATGTTCAATGAAAACCATACTTGGAATTTTGGATTTGGGTTTTCATCCTTTCTGGGGCTAGTTCTGTGCAGTCCAGCACTCTCCTTTGATGCTGGACAGGGCAGCCACAGCCCTGCATCAGCCATGTGGTCACAAAGGTGAACGACCGATGCGCTGACAGCCATTCTGGACCAAGAAACCACTCTGCTTTTCCCTTTCGAAAGGTTGCTGTTAATTAAGGAAAACCGGGCATCTCAAGTTAAGGAACTTAGTGCTTGTCTGTGTGTGGGCGGATGCGGAGTCTGGGCGCACTGAAGCCAGTCCTGTGATCTGCACCTCAGCTCCCGGGGCCGCTGCTCCATGCTTTCCCGTCCTGAGTCCCTTCAGGGCTCACCGTTAGGGCAGCAGGGGCTGGGTGGCCACAACATCCTTTGTTCACTGACATGGCAGCAAGATTGTCCATTGGCAGGTGTGGTAAATGCATTTTGACTTGTGATATTCACAGTTTACCATGGGTTTGTTGTTGTGGTTTAGTCGCTAAGTTGTATCCGACTCTGCAGCCCCATGGACTGTAGCCCACCAAGCTTCTCTGTCCATGGAATTTCCCAGGCAAGAATACTGGAGTGGGTTGCTATTTCCTCCCCCAGGGGATCTTCCTGACCCCGGAATCAAACCCATGTCTTTTGCATTGGAAGGCAGGTTTTTTACTGCTGAGCCACCAGGGATATAACCCCATCATAAGTGGAGGAGGAGCTGATAGAAATGCTGAGGAGGGAGGAGGACCAGCAGAGAGAAGGTCTGCTGTCCATGGGCTCAGTGCCTGCCACTGGCCGTCAGCCACGGACACAGCACTCCAGGGCTGTCCGCCTTCCACACGTTGGCACCCGGGGCCACACTGTGGCCTCAAGCTGTCCAGGCACACATTTCATGTGCTAGCAATGCAGTTCCTCTTCAGTGTCTGTTTTGTCCATTTGGTCGTTGTTTGCCATCTTAAAACATGCCATTCTTTGTCCGTTTATTCCCTTTTCTTTATTTTTCCTGTGACCCACGTGTTCCAGTCCATCATAACCAGGGACATGGTTATAAGAGCTGCACTTATTCCTAAGTTCCCTCCAGGCGCAGCATTGAAACCGTTTACTGTTTGTTTTGTCTTCTTCAGGTAATTGGTTTCAAAATCACACCCTCTTTGTCCTCAGGCCTGCGTTTTGTGTACCTGATGGGCCCCATGCTGGCTTCCCCTCAACCCACAGAGCTGCTCTTAGACGAAGAAAGTTCCTTACAGAAACTTATTTTTAACTAAATTGTTCTAACTGAGACTTTTGACAATTTTTCTTAAACAGCTGAAAGACCAGATTTTATCCTTAAATCGAGAGATAGAGGAGCGCCATTCCGAACTGGAGAAACTTCAGCAGAGGCGGGAACGGGAGAACCAGGAGGGCACCACTCTCATAGAGATGCTCAAGGCTGACGTGGACCTGTCCCACGGCGAGAGGTCAGTGGCCGCCTCTGCCTCATGGCTGGAGTGCATGTTGGCATCTGGCAGATAGGACCCTGTGCCTCGTGATTCTCCCGTCCAGGAAGGTCTTAAACCGCAAGGTGGGCGCTGAGTTGTGTCACCCGCATACCCCCACCTCGCTTTGCAGCCCTTCACGTGTTGCCAGTTTACAAGGTGTGCTGCTGCACTGAAGGCCCTGCTGGACCCATCCCACCCGACGCCAGGCAGGTTTTAGCTCTGCTGCTCGTGTGCATCTGGAGTGCGCCAGGGGCTGTTCAGTTATGTGTGTCTCTATCTGTCGGGGCCGCTGCCTCAGCATTGCCCGGGAAGGTGCAGCTTTCGGGCTGGCCTCTCTGTACCTCCTTGTGTGTCCCTCAGCCTGCCCCTGCTGGGATCTTGTGGTCCTGCTGCTCTGGGGTCCCCGCTGCCCCCAGACCCTCATCCTCAGTGCTGTGGCTCTGCCATCACACAGCACTGAGGGTCAGAGGACACCAGGTGGGGCGGCGGGCCGGTGCGCCTCGCACGGGCTTGGTCTCGTTCACCCATCGTTTCATCGTCTCTGTGAGGACCTTGCATGCTGTTTCCAGCTGACTTGTGGTTGGGTGAGGGGGCTGCAGGTGGGATGTTACAGGTCTGGGGTATCAGCTTCCTGTGAGGCTGTGAGTCGTGAATGGATTGGGGAACAATCCCTGATGTCTTGGGGCCCCTGGGACCACACCCTGGACGGGGTCCCCATGCCCCAGACAGTCTGGGGGCTGTGGCTCAGAGACCGGACTCCACCCTTGGAGAACTAGACACCCCAAACTCCGTGGTTCTTGCGGCCCCAGTGAGAGATGGGGAGCCTGCCTTCCCACGCTCATGGGTCATGGGTTAGGGCTGACTTCTAACTTCTGAACAGGTGTCTCCTGAGAGCCAGCAGGACTGCACCACAGTGATGGGCTGGGCTTACACAGTCACGCTGGGGCCAGGACGGGGAGCGACTGAGAGGGAGGTTCTGGGAGAAGCCCCTGTGCTACTTGGGGCACCTCCCCAGAGCTGGCAGGTTGGATGTGGCCTCCAGAAGAGTGCCTTGATCACCACCACGCCGCTTGCGTGAGGGTCAGGCGGGGCTGGTCTCGGCTGACGCTGCGCTGTGCCCCCCACCACCCCAGGAGAGCTCTCCAGGATACTCTG
This sequence comes from Cervus canadensis, assembly GCF_019320065.1. Classification (NCBI taxonomy): domain Eukaryota; kingdom Metazoa; phylum Chordata; class Mammalia; order Artiodactyla; family Cervidae; genus Cervus; species Cervus canadensis. Next base: position 23,435,347 of record NC_057392.1, read on the forward strand.
AGGCGGCTGCTGGGTCTGTTTGGGGAGACGCTTCAGACTGCCATTGCCTTGAAGAGCCGCATTGGCGAGCGCGTGGGGCTTTGCCTGGAGGACAGGAGCCCGCCCACCACACAGCCCGGGGGCCAGAGCCCCCCCACAGGTGAGCCTTGACAGCCCTGAACCGAGGCCCCAGGCCAGCTCCCGGCGGGTGTCCTGCAGCACGACCCTTGAGTGTATTCGCTTGCAGCCCCTGCACTGGACGACGTGTGGGCGGGGCTTGATGTGGCCTCCCTGGAGCCGGACGGCACAGCAGCGGAGTGTGCAGAGACATCATCGGTGGCTGAGATCAGCAGTCACGTGTGTGAGAGCTTCTTCCTGAGCCCAGAGCGCACGCTGGACTGCGAGCAGCCTGTCAGGAGGGTCTTCCAGAGCCTGGGCCTGGCGGTGGATGGCCTCCTGGAGATGGTCCTGGACTCGGCCAGACAGGTAAGACATGGGCTTCAGCTCCCCCGCGGAGAAGGGTGATAGGCGGAGTGAGGGGATGGCAGAGCTGCCCCACCCCAGGGGCCTGCACCGACCCCAGGGGCCTGCAGGCGCTGTGCTGTTAAGCGTTCCTGTTCTCGAGCAGACGTGCAGGTGGGTGTCGTCTAACCCTGTTACTCGCAGCCACGTTCACCCACGTGCTTTCCTCAAACAGATGTCTTCTCTGAGCCCAAACCCGTGAGGAAGTAGGCTTGCTGTGAGTGAAAAGAAGACCTTGGTACACTTAGTTTAGACCCTGTGTGTTCAGCGTCTTGCTGTACCTCACATGCTAGTTTAATTCCAAATGGGATAAAATTTTGTTTAGAGATTATTACTGAAGACAGGGATATTTTTGTTAACCTCTTAGAATGTTCCAGACAATTAACAAAACATGGAAAACAATAGAGATCCTTTTCCCCAAGTTGCCCTGTTAAAAAACAAGCATTTCCACGTGAAACGTCGCTGTTGACGCCTCAGGAACATGGACATGTGGATGCAGGCAGAACAGCAGTGTCACCCTCAGATGTGTGTCCTCTGGCTTTGTCCCGTCTTCTCTCAGAAACCAGACAGAGTGGGGCCGCGTCTGGTGATGAGTAGCCAGGTGCTTTTGACTGTCCCCGTGTGCGAGCATCTCCTGGGAGGGCAACCGGTCTGCAGGTCTGACCTGGCCCACGGCCCTACATCCAAGCATGCGGGCAGTCTGTGGGGGCCTTGCTCGCGCCTCAGAAATCTTGCCCCCTCACTGTGGGCTCTGCAGAGGGCACATAGGCGTGTCGGGGGGGAAGCAGGGTGGGCTGTGGGGAGGTGGGAGCTGGCAGGGGGCAGTGGCTGGAGGGGAGGACGGACCCCTGATGAGGTTGGGGTCAGTGGGGCTGCCCAAGGGCCATTGGCTGCAGGAAGGGGCAGCAGTGGCTGAGCACATGGACAGGGGCCCTCAGCAGAGCACGAGGAGAGGCGTTGTTGGGGGCTGTTTTCAAGGAAAAACTGACAGCTTTCCTTAGAGGCGTGGTCTGGAAGGGGCGGAGTTGGTGACGTACAGGAGGAGGCCGGGCAGCCCAGGCCAGGTGCTGAGCTCTCTGTGAGGATGGCTGGGGGTAGGCGTTTTGATTCAGACCCTCAGCCTGGACATGCCCACCAGGGGAGCTTGGGAGGAAAGGGAGGCTGGGGTCCAGCAGCCAGGGGGGTTGTGGGGAGGGCCTCCGTGGTGGCCATGCTGGGAGGAGGGGATGTCAGGCCGTGCAGGTGTGTCAGGTGCCCTGCCTGCTGCGGTGACGGCCCGGGAGCCTTCCTGTCCTCCATCTGTGGTCACCAGGTGGCCCACCCCTGTTGTGTGCCAGGCTCCCTGTCCACATTCCACACAGGCACCTGTGGGGCTGATGGTCACAAACAGTGTGTCCATGCAGCATTGTCTGTGTTTGCATGTGTAGAACTTTCCTTCGTTGACAACTTGTTGCTTCATTAGTAACTGACATAATATCGGGCATCAGAATCATTGTTCCTCACGCAATGTTTAGCATTTCACCAAAATTCTGCACAAGGAGAGCTGCTAGCTTCCAATGTGTTTCACAGCTGGAGGAAGCCCGTCAGATCCATTCTCGTTTTGAGAAGGAATTCAGCTGTAAGAGCGAGGAGACGGCACAGCTGGTGAGGAAGCACCAGGAGCTGCTGGAGCAGCTGGAGGCGGAGAGCACGGCCAAGGCCCAGCTGGCGCTGGAGCTGCACAAGGCAGAGGGTGAGTGCGGCCCTGAGGGGGTTAGCAGCAGAGCCCCAGAGGGCAAGAGGCTGGGCTGGGAGGGTCCAGTGCCCTTCCTAGGGGTGTGGGGAGGGGAGCGCCTCAGGGTAGGTGGCCCTGTGTGTCCCTGTGCAAACGGGCACTCAGCCCGCCTGCCCCTGCCCTTGCCCCCCGTGGTCTGCAGGCATCATCGAGGGCTTCAAGGAGGAGAAAGTTGGCCTGCAGGAGGCGCTGGGCCAGAAGGAAGCGAGCGAGCGGGGCCTGGTGGGCGAGCTGGAGGGCCTGAGGCAGCAGCTGCAGCGGGCCGTGCGGCGGCAGGCAGAGCTACGGGAGGAGAAGGCTGAGCTGTGTAGCCAGACGGAGGCCCTGGCTGTGGACGCCCGAGAGAGGGAGGCTGGTGAGGAGGCGGGCACAGCCCGGAGTGGGGGGCTCCTCATGCTGCTCGAGGGCGGGGGGCTGCTCTCAGAGGAAAGGCTGCCAGGTCACCTGGCCGGGAGGTCTCCCGCCTGTGTGCGATCGTGCATCCATGTCCTCAGAGCTGAAAGTGCTTATTTGGGATCAGAGGATTGAAGTTTGCAGCACACAGATTCGAGAGGGAACAGTGACAAGCGGGCCTTCAAGGGTGAGGAAGGCGGTTTGCCTGCAGAGCCTGTTAAGTGGAGCTGGGGGCAGGAACCAGTCTGGGCTGAACCCTGACCCTGAGCACTGAGCTGTCACGGGGGAAAGGCCCGAGTACTTGCTGAGTCCTGGGATCTCTGCATTTGCCCCAGTCTGAAGTCCACGGCCTCCACCAAGGACGTGTGTGAAGCCCACTCCTGGTGACCCCAGCTCCATGCTGGAGCCCCCAACTTGGAGACTCTGGTTTATTTCACATTTCACAAGATAAATGGCCACCTAAAAATTTCATTTGAAGTTATCTGGTTGCCCAGTGGCTAAGACTCTGTGCTCCCAATGCAGGGGGCCCAGGTTCGATCTCTGGTCAGGGAACTAAGTCCCACGTGCCACAGCTAAGACCTGATGCAGTCAAATAAATGTTTAAAAATACAATTACCAGAAAAGTGTCTAATGTTAACCTTAGGTAGGAAGACATACAGTTTGCAGTGTCTCATGGTCACCTTCAGGGAGATGCCATCTATCCTGTATTTTTCTTTGTTGTCTTTAAAAGTCAGCGCCAAAGCCCCTGGGAACTGGGACCTGCTGCCACATGGAGGCTGGCAGTGGCCTTAGTCCATCCAGAGGCCGGGCGCTGCAGATGTTACACACCACCACCCCCCCGCCCACACACACACACAGTCCTAGAGCACTGGGACGGTCACCTTCTGGTGACACGCTTTCTCTCTGGGTCCACGTGCAAGTGGGGCAGGAGCTCTGTGAGGCCCCTTTCATAATAAAGGCTCTAACGCCTCATGAGGCTTCACCCTCAGGACCTCATCACCCTAAACACCAGCGCATGAATTCTGGGGCCCAAGACAACATTCTGACCAGAGCAGTGGTGTCTTGAAGCACGCATGTTTCAGAGGTTTGTCCGAGGCCGTGGCATCTCCTGCCACAGTCCCCTTCCCTTACTTCTGAGTTTCATATCCTAAGTCACCAGCCTTCCTCTTTGCATCTCTGAAGGTGCTGTATGTTTTTATTTATAGGCATTCCTGTTTCTGTAGCACCCGAGGATTCAGGTTTGTGGAAGCAAATGAGTGATTTCTGTGTGATCAGCTCTATGTTTGCATCAGGTTTTGCCAATTTTTTACTAAAGAGTAAAATTACTTAAGAGCTTTTGTGGCAGATGGCTACATAAAAGGGAGCTTAGATCTTCAGTGTTCTTACAGAGAAATGGTCAGGCGTCTCCGGGCCCCCAGTGCAGTCCCTGAGCATAGGAGCCCTGTCTCCATCCCTTATCCTGGGCTGGGGGCCCTGCAAGGCCTGTGGCCCTGGAGTTGGCCGTTGGCAAGGCCCTAACAGCTATGTGGATGCCTGCCCTCTGCCCTACTTGGATGAAGGTCAAGTGGCCCTGACACAGGCAGGCCCTGTCTGGGTGGCTGGCCAGGCAACGCTGACCGTTGCAGCATCTCCCAAGCTGTGAATGGTGTTGTTCTAACTGCACGTTCATGACCATTTGCCTTCATTGCTGCATCGTTAGCATGAAAACTTACTGAGAATGCTGTCAGTGGGGACAGTAGTTTGTCACAAAAGACTGACATTTATGTAAACCAAAATAGCTAACTTCTGAATGCTGGTGAACTGTAGATGCAGACATAGGGATTTAACGGTTCAGTTTCCAGCTGGTACCAGCACCTTGGGGTCCATCTCAGGGAGACCCTGTTTGCAAAGCTGCTCATTAACCTGCCCGTTCCCTTGCCCCCGTGGCCTTGCCACCCGTCCACGTTAGGTCAGCTGTAACTTTGCTGATGGCTCAACCTTTTCCTCAGGACGTATCATCCTGGTACGTGGGGAGCCCATACGTTCAGCGGGTCAGCTAGGAACCTTCCAGCCGGGCTGATAGTCCCTCAGGTGGAGGTCTCAAGTCACATTTTATATTTCCATGTTGGAGAGTATATGTGAAGGCATAATTCCTAGAAAATTACTTGATAACGCCATTTGGGGACACCAAAGATGTATTTTCTCCTCCGGCTTTAAATTTTTTTATCTTAGCCAAATTTTGTTTGAAATGTGTAATCCCCAACCCCTCTTCTCATGTGCATGGAAGTTCTCATTTTATTTCCAGTGGGTTCTGGGTGAGCTGTGGCTTGTTTGGCAGGTTGTGGGCTTGGGGTCTGACAGGTCGAGGCGGCAGAAGCAGCTGTTGTCCTTTGCCAGGTCACGGCCTGTGGCAGGCGGGGTGGGGTGGGGGGAGCTCGCTGCCCCCTGCTCTGGCCTGGTGGGTGCGTGCCGGTCTCTGTGGCGCTAGCGACACAAGCGATCTCCTGTGTCTGCTGGATGCGCACCCTGAGCGGCTCCCGGCCCTCTGCTCTGCATCTTCAGCTCTGCGGAGGGAGGTGGAGTTGCTCACCCAGGAGCAGTCGGAGGCCAGAAGGCAGGCGGATAAGGACCGTGCAGCCCTGCTGTCCCAGATGCGGTTTCTGGAGGCTGAGCTAGAGGAGCAGCTGTCTCATCAGCAGGCGTGTGCCCAGCAGGCCGAGGAGCTCGCCGCCCTGAGGCAGCAGATTGACTCCCTGGACCAGCACCTGCGCCGCCAGCGCCAGTTCATGGACGTAAGTCTTGAGCGATAACGTTTGCATCACCAGAGGTCATCTTCATGCCGGGAGCTTCCTTCCAGGTTGTTAAGCAGTGCCTGTGCCGACGTCAGGGCGGACTTGAGCTCAGCTGGCATGTGTCTTGAGTGTTGCCCTGGTCTGGGGCGGTTCCAGTGGCCCCGTGTGTCTGCTCGTTCTCTGTGCCCACGTCTCAGAAGCCACCCTGGGTCCCCCCCTGGAAGCTGCACCCCTTCTCATGGCTCTGTCGTACGAGGTGCCTGAGAAGAGGGGCCCTTCACCCTGCCCCTGTCCTCCACTCCTGCGGCAGAAGGGGGTGGTGTCACTGGGCAGTGGAGACGCTGGGATACGTGTGAACAGGCCGCCCCTCACGACAGGAGCAAGCGGTGGAGCGGGAGCGGGAGCGGGAGGACTTCCAGCAGGAGATCCAGAGGCTGGAGGAGCAGCTCCGCCAGGCAGCCCGGCCGCGGTCCCCGGGCCTCCGTGACAGCCATGTAAGTCAGCCCACCCACTCGCCCCTGCTGGCCCTGCCTGGGGGAGCTGTTCTCTACGATGGTTGTAAGCTTTGTCACTAATGATGTTTTTGCCTTCCATGTACGTGGAAACGACAGCGGGCACAGCTGGATAAGGAGGTACAGGCGCTCCGAGCTTGTCTGTGTCTGCCCATCTCTCCGCACCCTTGGTGCTGCTGCTGCATGACTAGACGGGGGGTTCGTGCATAGGGTCCTGTCTCTGGCTTGCTTTGCTTCCTTCTTTCTGTTTGGTCCAGATCAGTCTGCTGCTTCCTCTCCAAGGTCGCTGTGGTTGACTTGTTTGTTCTTTTTAAAAATCAAACTTATTTTGAGATAATTATGGATTCACCTGCTATTGTAAGAAATAAGACCTGGTTCCCCTGTGATGACATCCTGCAGAAGTCGCACCTGAGGTGCAGACGTGCAGACAGGAAACAGTGCCCACCCCTCGCGCCCACTAATCCACACTCTGTCCCTAATTTGTCATCTCCATGCTGTTGTGCAGTCAGAGCATTGTTGTTGTTTAGCTGTAAAGTCGTGTCCAATTCTTTGCAACACCAGGGACTGTAGCCTGCCAGGCTTCTCTGTCCATGGGATTCTCCAGGCAAGAATACTGCAGTGGGTTGCCATTCCCTCCTGGGGATCTTCCTGATCCAGGAATTGAACCTACATCTCCTGCATTAGCAGGCAAATTCTTTACCGCTGAGCCACCTGGGAAGTTGGAGCATAGGTGTAACCTTTGCGCTCAGCCTGCTTCTTAACACTGACCTAGATGGTACTGTATCTGTTCTTGGTTCTTTTCCTGCTGCTCAGTGGCTTTCCATTCCTTAGGATCAAAATTCATTTTATTTTACTAACAAATTCTGTGCTATTATTTTTGTGTGTCTTTTTATGGAGAATTGTCATGTTCTTTTGCTTCACTGTGCAGCCAGGTCAGTTTTCTCACCTTTGTGTTGTACTTTTTAACTTGGAAGGTGGGGCATTTTTTAAAAACTATTGTTTCTGAAGTATTTTTTGTTGTTTTAGGTTGAATTGTTAGAAGAAAAATTGAGAGAAAAATCAGATGGACTTAACGAATTGATTCTAAAGAAAGAATTGGTAGACAGACAAGTACTGATCCAGGGAGAGGAGATCAAGCGTCTGGAGGAGACGAATGCCAGCACCACGAGAAAACTGCTGCAGCTCCAAGAAGAGCTGGAGACACAGCGGCGAGCCGTGCGGGCCCTGCAGCAGGTGAGCACGCGAGGGCTGCCACTGGTGGAGGTGCCTGCGGGCCCTGAGCTGCTGGGCTGGGGCTTCCTCTGCCCCTGCCTCGACCCTCTGCTGTGTGTTCCCTGTGCTGTGGACACAGTCACCAAGCGTGTGGGGCCTCTCGGCCCCAGTGACCGCAGCTGGGTGTCCTGCCATGCAGCTCAGCTCTGACACCGTCCGCCTGGAGGTGGCGCCAGACCTCACAGCTCAGGGCTCAGCCCCGCGGCGGTGCCCCCGCCCCCAGACGTCCACCTCAGGGTCAGCCTGTATAAATCCGAGGGTCCCGGGACCCCCGCTTGGGGTTCAGTAGATCTGCTAGAGCAGCTCACGGAACTCCAACACTTTACTTGTTGACCCTCCAGGTTACTGTAAAAAGATGCAGGTCGGGACCCGCCAGGTGAAGGCGCTGAGGAGGGCAGGTGTGGGGAGGGCAGTACTTGGTGGAGGCTTCATGGTGCAGCCTGTGGGGATGGGGTCCACCTTCAGCCCATCTCCCTTCACGGAGGTCAGGATGACACTGACAGCGCTGACCTTCAGTCACGTGGTCGACCACCCTGGCAGCCAGTCCCCAACCATCGGTGACCCGGAGGCTTCCCCAAAGTCACCTCAGTGACAGACTCAGGTGTGGCTGGAGGGGCTGGTTACAAATGTCAGGGTACCGCCTTTGCTCTCATGGCTCAGGAGGCCCCAGGAGCTCTGTGCTTACTGTCAGTCACAGTGTCGCATTTAGAGTGGTAGCGTTTTGTACCAATTTTTATTAGCACTCCTTTGTCTCTCAGGTACTCTGAGTTTATCCTTAGTAATTAGTTACATGCGGTTCAAGATTTCAGGTTTAGAAATCCTGCTTTATTACACACATAGAGCCTAGTTATAATTATTTTAGTTTTTGAGTTACGAATTTGTCAGTTCCCCAGTGAAAATACCTCCAATGACAGTTCTTCACGTTGTAGTTTGGAATTTTGTGTCAATGATGTACCAGTTCTTGTGTCTGAGGGTGTAGGATGAGTGTGAGCAGATCTCTTGATTGGGGGTGGGTGGAGGGGGTAGCAGGGCCTCCTGGTCAGCGCTGACCTCCTCTGTGCATTTGGTTCATGGAATCAAGTTTTCTATTTTGTGTCATTGGAAGTTTCACAGTTACTAACTGGAAAGTCTCTGAGACTCAGTGAGAAATTTTATTTTGGCATCATTGTTTTGGCTCTGAGAAAACACTGCCTCCAGGAGGAGAGTTGGTTTTTGAAAACACCACTGGGAACCATTAGAAGAAGTGCAGACCCCTCCTGAGGACAGGCTGTGTAGATGGGACCCCTGGCTCAGGCCCCTCAGCCCCAGTTGCCAGCCTGCTCGCGGCAGTTTTACCCCTGACTCCAGCTGCCGAGCTTAGGGACCATGGGTGTAGAAAACGCCTTTATTTCTTCTATAGAGTTGAACCACATGTACAACTTTGAATGCATGTTTCTTCCCCACTTAATATTTTATCTATGTTAAATGTTCCTGGAAAACTTATTAATGGGCTGTTCACCTTCATTGTACAGAGGTATTATCAGCCATTGTCCTGTTCTTTGGCAAGTTGTTTCTGATTTTTTTTAAAAAATTGCTAACAGTTTAGAGATTCTTTTTGTGCCGGGTTGAATAGTTACTGGGCTAACTTCCTCACAGGGGAATCTTGGGTGTGCGGTGGCTCCCTTTGGGCTGTGCCCTCCACCAGGCAGGTGTGGCTCTGGAGCGTGGCTGGGTCTGTGTGTTGTGACTGCACGTGCAGGTGTGCATAGGTGTGCTTCAGGAGGGCTGAGTATGGTCTGCACTGCAACAGCAAACAGCAGTTTGAGGCCCCTGATTTCCTGAAGCACTTGCCTAAAATGAACCATTTTTTCTTAAATAGGACAAAGAGGCATTACAGGAGCAGCAGATGAAAAACCTGCTTCAGGTGTCCGCGCTGCAGTCCAGACGGGACGAGGGCAAGTGCCCGGTGCCTCCCGAGGGCGGTTGTCTCGACCATGCCGAAGCCCAGCTGGAGGCGATGCAGGAGGCTCTCAGGCAACAGGAGGCTGAGGTGCGCGGGGCCACGCAGGGCGTCCCCTTGCTGTTTGTGTCTGCCAGGGCCTTCCTGCTTGTGTGCAGGATGTCCATGCGACCCAGTTTGTGGGCTTGTCCCTACTGGATTTGCTTCGTAGTTTTAACATTTGTGTGGATTATAGGGTTTTTCTGGCATGTGCTTTAAATCTTTGAAGTGATTTTAATAATTATTAAGGTCAATTAGAATATTACATAACTTTTAATGCTTACCTCCTTTAATGCAAGGTTTTGAACTTAAAAGAACAGTTAGAAAATCTTAAAGATGACTTAGTAAATAAGAATGAAGAAATACTGCATCTGAACTGGAGATTGGGCCTGCAGGACAATAGCACCACTGCCAGCATCAGAGAGCTTCAGGAGGGGAACACCCGTCTGAAAGTAAGTGAGGGAGACCCCCTGCCTCCATCCAGTCGGTCGTGGAATTGCTGTGGCCCCGGAGGGACTGGCAGTTGTGGGGAGTCAGGCCCCCGGGGCCCCCGGACACAGGGCACCTCCTTACTGAAGCCAGAGGGACTTGGTGCTGCCAGGGCTCTGCCCGCAGGGTGGCCCCAGCAGCTCTAATGTGTGTGTGGAGGTGGGGAGAAGCTTTTGGGACAGCTTAGTGGGAATCGGAGTCACCTTGATCAGTGAAGGTCATCTGCTTCCCCTCCCCACCAGACTCTGCTTTTTGTTTGCACCTTCGAAGTCCAGTCTTGTGAAGGATTCTTGTTGGAGTAAAATTGCAGGAGAGCCACCTCCCTGGTTGCAGAAACTGTGAGGAGAAAATGTCATGACTTAGGACCCTGTCCCTACTTTGGGCTGTGTTCTAGCAGAGGTGTTTTCAGGACAAAGTTGCTTCCTTCCAGCAGCGGAAAAAATCTGTCACGTCTTCTCTCTTAATGTAATTGTGCTCTTGAAGCAAACAACCAAAACCACCTCTGTATCATGTGGATGACAACCAGAGTTGTAAAGAGAACATCACCTTCATAGATGGCCCTGAAATGGGTGGAGTTTAGACTCTTGCATTGCCTGTGGTTGCAGCCTGGATAAGGGTGAACTCACTTCATGGAAGGAAGCTGAAGGGTCATGTCGTTTATGCCTGTTCCTCTTGAAGGTTGCAACTGTAATCTTCAGTGAAAGTGGAGTTTTAGGTCAGTCCTCGACACTGGCTCTCCTTTGGGTGGGAATTCTTCCTTAATGAATAGATAATGGCAGATGAGAGCATACTTGGCTTATTCTTTGGTGATTGCTTTGAAATGAGTTACCTGGAAAAATGCAATAAAGTCTTGGTTTTTGAAAGCTAAACTAATAAGTCAGTTTAGACAGAAAGCACTTAAGTAGGAGAACATTTTCAAATTGAGTGTTATTGTTTTAGCATGCATACTTAGTAGCTCAGTTGTATTCAACTTTTTGCAACCCCATGGACTATAACCTGCCAGGCTCCTGTGTCCATGGGATTTTTCAGGCTAGAACACTAGAGTGGGTTGCCATTTCCTCCTCCAGGGGATCTTCCTGACCAGGTATCGAACCCATGTCTCCTGCATTGCAGGTGGATTCTTTACCTCCTGAGCCACTGGGGAAGCCCTGAGTGTTAGTAATACTATTTAAAACTGCAGGTTTATGTAATCAGGATATTTCCTGTCTTCAAGATCTGGGGACCCTTTTCCATGGTAACACTTTCTTGGCATCATTACCACTGTAACTGTTATTTCCACAGACATGTCTGCAAAACGATGAAAGCGAGATGATGCGTGTGCATGAGTCGGCGGAAGCAGAGCTGGCCAGGACAGGAAGTGGTGTTCTCAGTGAGGTGGGCCTTGCCTGACGCTGCACGTGGGCATTACGTTCTCGGTAGCTTGTGAGGTGTCTAGGGATCAACAGAGGGCTCTGTGTTCTTACACAAAGGATATAGTATTTTTTTTTTAATTTTTCATGTCGGAGGAAGGTGTGAAGATATAATGTTGGAGAAGGGTGTAAAGGGCTGTAGAGTATAAAGGAGTTCTGTTTGTAATTCTTAATGACCACAACATTGCAGTGACAGGCTATTGGGATCTGTGTTGGTACCTTATCTGTTCGGCAAAATTTTTTAATACCCTTTTGTGTTACTTCGAGGAATACCTTTAAAACCAGTGACTAAATTTTTAAAGGTGATTTTATCAGTTACTTGTCCTTAGTGCTAGAATTGGTCATGTGAGTATAATCTTACATACTAATATCATAAATACTCAAAAGTTTATGTGATAAGGAAAATATTTTAGTCCCATTAAGACTAGACAATCACAGATATTTTCTTTGGGGATTTTTGTTTATTTCTTTCTTGTTGTTTAGTCACTAAGTTGTGTGTGATTCTTTGCAACCCCATGGACTGCAGCACGCCAGGTTTTCCTGTCCTTCACTGTCTCCCAGAATTTGCTCAAACTCATGTTTATTGAGTCGGTGATGCCATCCAACCATCTCATCCTCTGTTACCCCCTTCTCCTCCTACCCTCAATCTTTCCCAGCATCAGGGTCTTTTCTGATGAATCAACTCTTCCCATCAGGTGGTCAAAGTATTGGGAGCTTCAACTTAAGCATCAGTCCTTCCAGTGAATATTCAGGGTTGCTTTCCTTTAGGATGGACTGGTTTGATCTTATATATAAATCTGTACATCATTTGTTTTCTGTGATTATATTTCTCATTTTTTGTGTCAACAATATCTTTACTTTGATATAATAACCCAAAATTCCACTTGTAGATTAGATTTCTGATTCTTTGAAAGACCACATTTTGTTACATTTTCTATCCTTACTTTGTGTCAGTGAAGACTTTCATCATTTAAAATCATGGTATCTTTAGGGTTTTTTTGGAAACTACACACTTACGTTCCCACCACTATTAAGACCTCTTTTGACGTGGTTATTGCTCTTTATTTCCTGTGCTTTCTTTTCCAGCAGCTGTTTGACATCCTAACATCTTACTCTCAACATGCATTATCCCTTCCTTCATGATTTATTTTAATACTTGGGTTAGTATTGCATCTTTAATGTTATCATTTACTTTTCCCCTTACTCTGTGTAGTTTTAAAGAAAGAAGATTTGAACATTTTTTAGTAAATGTATTCTTAAGTAGTTTAGCTTTGTTGCAGTATTGGAAATGGGCTTAATTTTATTATCCAGTTGTTTGCCATGAACCAACGCATCATATATATATGTATATAATTATTGTATATTAACCTTGTATCTCGTTACTTTGCTAAACTCACGTATACTAGTAGTGTTTTTATAGATTTCTAAGGCTTCCTATGTAGATAAGCACACCATCAGCAAGTACAGCTTTATTTCTTTCCAGTCTTTGTCTTTTATTTCTTTTCCTTCCTTATTACAATGTCTGCCACTTCCAGTGTAGCGTTAAATAAAGCAGGTGAGAGCAGTCATTCTTGCCTTGTTTCTGATCTTGGAGGAAAGTGTTTATTGTTTCATCAGAATATATAATGTTAGCTGTAAGCTTTTCATAGATATCTTTCATCTGATTGAAGAAGTTCCCTTTTGTTTCTATGTTGCTTCCTCTAAATCTTTTGAGATAGTTATATTTCTTTTACTCTCATAATAGGGTTGATTATACTGAGTGATTTTTGAAGGTTAAACCAACCTACATTTCTAGGTTAAACCCTGTGTGGTGGTGATGAACTCCTCTTTTAATATATTGTTGGATTTGATTTGCTGATCTTTTGTTAGTGGATTTCACATCTGTGTTTATAAAGGATATCACTGTAGGTTTGTGTGTGTGTATGTGTGTGTGTGCATCATATTTTAATCAGGTATTGATATAAAGGTTTTGTTGGACTTATAAAATGTTGGCAGGATTTCCCTGGCCATCCAGTACTTAAGACTTTGCCTTCCAATGCAGAGGGTGTGGGTTCACTCCTTGATTGAAGAGCTGAGATCCCTCATGCCTTGTGACCTAAACACCAAAACATCAACAGAAGCAATATTGTGACTGCACTGTATTTCAGGGGACTTATCTTAGACTTTTGTGTTTTACTTTTAAAGCCATTTTCGTGTGCCGGCTTTGATATTTTGAGTGTGTTGCTTGTATTGTGACTTGGCTCTTTTGTCATGCCCACCTCTTCATCTCAGCATGCTGAATGTGCAGGTGTGTACAGACAGTTACTCTCCTGTGACTCCAGCCATCTACGGGAGAGACGAGGGTGCCTGCAGTGCACCTTGTGGGGCTAGGCAGAGGGTCTTGCCTCACACTGAGAAATTTTCTTTTTTCAGCTACACACTGTAGCATTCAGGTATGATAAACGTGAACCTGGTGCATAGCTTATGTCATCCAAACCAAAACCAAAAATCAGTTTTCTTACTTTTGTTTTTACTATGGGCCAGGCTTGGATTTGTGTTTAAAGTAGTTGTTAATCAATACTAGTGAAACCAAGAATTGTGTGAAACTCTCAGTGTTTAGGAAGTATGTTCCTATAACAAATTGATTGAGTTTCATGAACTAGAACACAGATTGGTTAGAACTCTTTTGTATTTCAGTTGCTACTATTGATGTAGTCTTTCTAAAAAAAATATATTTGGTTTCACCGGATCTCAGTTGCAGCATATGGTCTCTCAGTTGTGGCCTGCAGGCTCTAGTTCCCTGACCAAGGATCAAACGCAGGCCGCCTTCATTGGGAGCGTGGAGTCTTAACCACTGAACCACCAGGAAAGTCCCTATTGATGTAATCTTAAGAGAACAGAATTTGGGGCCATATTGACATAGATTTCAATCCTGATTTTCCATTTATTGTCTTTGTGGTCTTGGTAAAATATTTCATATCTAAATTTCAGCTGTCACATCTTTAAAATAGGGACAATAAGATTTCCTGTCTTAACACTGTTGAGAATTAGATTAAATAGCACAAGTAGAAGCATCATTTGATGCCTGGTGCGTTGAATCCCCAGATCCTTGCTGTGCACTATGTGGAAAGCGTGCTGTGAGCTCTGGCTCATTCACATTCTTCATTACTGCAGACCTCCCTCGTCGGGTCTTCTCGCTTTTATTCTTGTTCTAGTGTTAGAATGATACCTAAGATCTAAATGCCCTTTAGGAAAACCAAACCATAGTTGCTTAAATGTTAAGAAGATGGACATTTAGAAGGTGAGGAACACTCCAGTATTCTTGCCTGGAGAATTCCACAGACAGAGGACAGAGGCTACGGTCTATGGAGTTGCAAAGAGTTGAACTCGACTGAGGGACAGACATTAACATGGTGAATAAGAAGGTGGTGAAGATATTCGTGTGTAGTATCATCAGCTGAGCTGTGGCCACATTAGGGCTTCCCTTGGATCACCACAGCCAGGCTCAGGGCCTGCCTCAGTGATGGAATGTGGCTTTGATGAAGTGTTCCAGCAGCTGCAGATATGAATTTCTGACTATTTTGACCCACTTGAAGTCTCTGGGTATTCTGGTGTTTTTCAGGTGTTAATGTCATTTGGTGACATTGTCAGTTACTTCCACAGCTAGTTTTAAGCTGTGAAGTCTCTCCATTCTATAAGAATGAGTTCAGGCAGAATGGTAAGTGGGTTGGGGCACTTCTGAAGTTGATGCATATAATTCCCTCTGAAATGTGCTTTTTCTTCAGGTTGTGTGTAATAGAAGTTCTGAAGTTGAAGAGCTGAAATCCATTATTGAGACTCTGCGTGAGAACCAGGCGCGGCTGCAGAAGGATAATGCTGAGGAGATTGAGCAGCTCCACGAGGTCATCGAGAAGCTGCAGAGGGAGCTCCCACTCAGGGGACCTGAGACTCCCAAGGCCAGGGACGGCGGGGCCATGAGCCTGCAGAGTGAGCTGCTGGGCCTCCCGGCTGAGGGAGCCGAGGCCCCCGCAATGCTGGCGGGTGAGCTGCATGCTGCCCTGGAGGCCAAGGAGGCCCTGAGCCAGCGGCTGGCCGAGCAGGAGCGCCAGCACAGCCAGGCCCTCGAGGCCCTCCAGCAGCGCCTGCAGGCTGCAGAGGAGGCAGCCACACGGCAGTTGGCCGAGCTGGGGCCTGAGGACCTAGCCTCCCAGATCCATGAGTTTGAAGCTGCCCTGCGTGCCAGGGAAGCAAAGATCGCAGAGAGAGATTTAGAAATTGAAGCTCTGCGCCGGCAGAAGTCCACCCACTCCGCTGAGCTGGAGGCCATCCTGGCAGCCGTGGCCCGCTTTCGCCATGCCCTGGAGCAGCAGCTCCTGGCGGCCACTGGGGAGCCCCCTGAGCTACAGCGACTCCGAGAGCAGTGTGTCTGCCTCAGTCATCAGCTGCAGGCACTCAACCAGCGATTCCTGAAGTGCCAGAAGGAGCTGGACGAGCGGCAGGCGCGTGGGGAGGGCTGCTCCCAGGGCTGGGTGCCCGGGGGCGAAGAGGCCTCCCGCAGTGAGGAGCTGCAGCAGGACGTGGACGGCAGGCAGCTGGCCCAGGCCCGGGACAGCCGTGGCAGCGACCCACAGGTGGGCTCCTTCCTCTGCAGGCCGCAGCTTGTGCAGCCTGTGTGTGCAGAGAGCTGGGTGCACATCGCAGGGTGGGGTGTGTGTGGGGTGCAGACAGGGTGCTGGGAGTGCAGGCAGGGAGCTGAGCAGCTGCTGGACATCTGTGGGAGGCCGTGTTTCCTGGGGTCCCCCAGCTCCGGCACTTTGTGGCCTGCTGTGGGCGTGCGTCCCTTGTCTCCTACTCTGTGGGCTTCTGGTCGTGAGCTGTGGTTTTTCCCTCAGGCTCAGCTGGCTGGGAGCCCGATGGGGCCCTTGCTGCACTTCTGGCTTTCTGATGCCCTTGGCTGTGTGCTCATAAGCATCGTCCTTGTTTTCTCCACTCATTGTAGGGCCTAGTTAAGGATGACCTGCAGCCAGCCAAAGTCCTGCCTACACTGACCCGCGCGCGCCCCAGCCAGCAGGACAGCGTGATATCGGTACTCACAGTCTGCCAGCAGCAGCTGGAGTCTGAGCTGCTCTTAGTGAAAAAGGAGATGCGCCTGCGTGCGGAGGACGGCGGCAGAGCGTCAGGAGTAGTGAAGGTGCTTGGGGACATTTGTTGGGGCGGGGCATAGCACTCGACAGCTGTTCCTGGGCAGAGACCCCCTCAGTGTCTTTGCCATGACGGCACAGGTCACACAGACTTCAGACAGAAACACCTTCTCTGGGTCCATCGCTCTTGGTAGAGCTGTTCAGATCCATTTGGAAATTTCTTATGTGTTTGATCTAAACACATGTCTTAGCAGCTTGTGAGGAATGAGCAGTCAATGCAGGTAGGATCTAACTGGGATCTAGGCCTTGTGTCCAAGATTTTTCACGTGAGGACTAGCTGCCTGCAGCCACGCTGCCCCTACACAACCTTCACAGCCAGCCTCCGATTCACTTGGGAAGGCTTTGTGTTGGCTGTTTGCACTTTAGGTATTTTCCACTGCTCTCCAGCAAAGAAGAGCAGAATGATCTAAGATTCGGCAGTTTTAAATTCGGATCTCAGGACAGTTGTTCTGTTACTATCTGTATAATGTATAGTAATTATACAGTGTTGTTGTTCAGTCGCTCAGTCGTGTCCAGCTCTTTGTGACCCCATGGACTGCAGCACTCCAGGCTCCCCTATCCTTCATTAACCCAGAGTTTGCTCAAATTCATGTCCATGGAGTCAGTGATGCTATCTAACCATCTCATCCTCTGCTGCTCCATCTCCTTTGGCCTTCATTCTTTCCCAGCATGAGGGTCTTTTCCAATGAGTCAGCTCTTATGATCCCAGGACAGAAGCTCCCAGAAAGCAAATGTCTCTTTTCCAGGGGCAGGAAGGAGGTTGACGTCATTATTGCTCGTGTGGACACTGCAAACCCTGCTGGGTATCCAGCCCTAACCTCCTGGGATGTGCAGGAGCCGTGTGCACCATGTTGGTATTGGGAAATTGGGAAAGTCTGAATTCCCCAGCACATAGGACTGTGCACTTATAGGCCTGTGGTTTTGAGAGAGAAAACTTGAATCTGATGTTGTGTGTTCATCACATCCCCTTCAGAAAAGCTACTCTGTAGAGAACTTCCACTGACTCTAGAGCACTTGTCTCAGTGCCCTTGTGTCAGTAACATCTGTCTGAATTCTCAAAGCTCAGCCCTGCGATGTAATGAGCTGGTTGCCAAATTTTTAGAAGCTAACACACTGACAAGGAAATTCCAGGTTTGTTCCATAAATCGCAATTTTGTGTTTTCCAGTGTTTGTGTATAGAACCTTCTAGGCCATTTTTTCCTTAAAAACAAAAAACTTATGTCCCCAGTGAATTGCCACTGAAATAGATTATGACAGTTGCGTGTGGTATGACTCAGCGATATTAAGTATGTTTGTAACATGTGACCATGCATCTCCACAGCCCTTTTGCTCTTGCAAAACTGAAACTCTGTCACGTAAACCATAAGTTCTGTTTCCCCTTTCCCCCAGTCCTGGCAGCCAGCATTCTTCTGTCTGTCTCTCTATGGATTTCTGAGATACTCTGTATTACATAAGTGGAGTCACACAGTATTTGCCTTTCTGAGTTTGGCTTATTTCACTAAGCATAATGTTATCCAGGTTCATCTATGTCATAGCAGGGATCAGAATTTCCTTCTTTTTTAAGGCTGAATAATACTCCATTGTATGTATATACCACATTATGCTTATCCATGAACAGTGTGGACCTAACAGAAGCGGAGGTATAAAGAAGTGGCAAGAATACACGGAAGAACTGTACAAAAAAGATCTTCATGACCCAGATAACCACGATGGTGTAATCACTCACCTAGAGCCAGACATCCTGGAATGCGATCAAGTGGGCCTTAGGAAGCATCACTACGAACAAAGCTAGTGGAGGTGATGGAATACCAGTTGAGCTATTTCAAATTCTAAAAGATGATGGTATGAAAGTGCTACACTCAATATGCCAGCAAATTTGGAAAACTCAGCAGTGACCACAGGACTGGAAAAGGTTGGTTTTCATTCCAATCCCAAAGAAAGGCAATGCCAAAGAATGTTCAGACTACCACACAATTGAACTCATCTCACATGCTAGCAAAGTAATGCTCAAAATTCTCCAAGCTAGGTTTCAACAGTACATGAACCATGAATTTCCAGATGTTCAAGCTGGATTTAGAAAAGGCAGGGGAACCAGAGATCAAATTGCCAGCATCTATTGCATCATCGAAAAAGCAAGAGAGTTCCAGAAAAACATCTCCTTCTGCCTTATTGACTATGCCAAAGCCTTTGACTGTGTAGATCACAACAAACTGTGGAAAATTCTAAAAGAGATGGGAATACCAGACCACGTTACCTGCCTCCTGAGAAATCTGTATGCAGGTCAAGAAGCAACAGTTAGAACCGGACATGGAACAATGGACTGCTTCCAAATCGGGAAAGGAGTATGTCAAGGCTATATACTGTCACCCTGTTTATTTAACTTATATGCACAGTATGTCATGCAAAATGCTGGGCTGGACAAAGCATAAGCTGGAATCAAGATTGCCAGGAGAAATATCAATAACCTCAGATATGCAGATACCACCAACCTTATGGCAGAAAGCGAAGAGGAACTTAAGAGCCTCTTGATGAAGGTGAAGGAGGAAAGTGAAAAAGGTGGCTTAAAACTCAACATTCAAAAACCTAAGATCATGGCAGCCGGTCCCATCATTTCATGGCAAATAGATGGGGAAACAGTGGAAACAGTGAGAGACTTTATTTTCTTGGGCTCCACAATCACTGTAGATGGTGACTGCAGCCATGAAAATAAAAGACGCTTGCCCCTTGGAAGAGAAGCTATGACAAAAATAGACAGCATATTAAAAAGCAGAGACACTACTTTGTCAACAAAGGTCCATCTAGTCAAAGCTGTGGTTTTTCCAGTAGTCATGTATGGATGTGAGAGTTGGACCATAAGGAAAGCTGAGCACCACAGAATTGATGCTTTTGAAGTGTGGTGTTGGAGAAGACTCTTGAGAGTCCCTTGGACTGCAAGAAGATCAAACCTGTCAATCCTAAAGGAAATCAGTCCTGAATATTCATTGAAAAGACTGATGCTAAATCTCCACTACTTTGGCCACCTGATGCAAAGAGCTGGCTCATTGGAGAAGACCCTGATGCTGGGAAAGATTGAAGGCAGAAGGAGAAGGGGATGACAGAGGATGAGATGGTTGGATGGCATCACCCACTCCATGGACAGGAGTTTGAGCAAGCTCCAGGAGATGATGAAGGACAGGGAAGCCTGGTGTGCTGCAGTCCTTGGGGTTGCCAAAGGTCGGACATGACTGAGCAGTGAACTGAACTGATACTTATCAGTCATCTGTTGATGGATGCTTGAGTTGCTTCCACATTTTCAAAATTTTTATTGTTTTATTTGGCTGCTCTGGGTCTCCGTTGCGGCATATGACATCTTCATTGCTGTTTGCGGGCTCCTTGGTTGCGGCATACAGGCTTTTTGGTTGGGGTGTATGGGATCTCGTTCCTTGACCGGGGATCGAACCCAAGCCCTATTCAGTGGGAGTGCAGAGTCTTAACCACTGGACCATCAGGGACATTCTGCCTCCACATTTTAGCTTGTGAATAGTGCTGCTGTGAACATGGTGTACAGATACCTCCTTGAGACCTTGGTTTCAGTTCTTTTAGGAATATACCCAAAACTAGAGTTGCTGGATCATGTGATAATTCCATTGCGAACTTTCTGAAGAACTACTCTAGTGTTTTCCACAGTGGCGTACCATTTTACATTTCTATCAAAAGTATACGAAGGTTCCAAGTTCTCCACATCCTCACCATTGCTTGTTATTATTATTTTTTTTTTATAGTAGTCATCCTAATGGTTGGGAGGTGGTATCTAATTATAGTTTTGGTTTGCATATCTCAAATGATTAGTGTTATTAAATATCTTTTCATGTGCTCATTGGCCATTTATATATGTTCTTTAGAGAGATGTCTGATCATGGCAAATTTTGAATCAGGTTGTATGGTTTTTTTAAAATTGAGTTTTAGGAGTTCTTTATATATTTCTGGGTATATTAATCGCTTTTCAGGTATTATTGTTGTTCAGTTGCTAAGTTCTTTCGGACTCTTTGCAGCCTCATGGACTGCAGCACACCCCGCTTCCCTGTCCTCCACTATCTCCTGGAGTTTGCTCAAGTTCTTATCCATTGAGTCAGTGATGCTATCTATCTCTTTCATCCTCTGCCACCTTCTTCTCCTTTAGCCTTCAATCTTTCCTAGCATCAGGGTCTTTCCAGTTAGTCAGCTCTTCACAACAGGTGGCTAAAGTATTGGTTAAATAATGAAGATCCCATGTATTATCAGGTGTATGATCTGTAAATATTTTTTCCCATTTCGTGTGTTGCATTTTTACTCTGTGTACAGTGTCTTTTGATGCACAAATTCTAAAAATGTCATGAAGTCCAATTTGTCTTTTATCTGTCCGATATCTTTGGTGTAATATATAAGCAATCATTGCCAAATTCAGCATCGTGAAGCTTTTACCATGTTTTCTTCTCAGAGTGTTACAGTTTTATGTCTTTGATCTATTGGGGGTTAATTTTTGTACGTGGTTTTAGGTAAGGGTCCAACTTCATTCTTCTGCATGTTAATATCCTGTATTCCCAGCATCATTTGTGAAAAGACTGTCCTTTTCCACTGAATGATGTTAGCACCATTGTCAAAAATCATTTAACAGTATATGCAAATGTCTATTTCTAGGCTTTCTGCACTAGTTCGTATGTTTTTTTATGTGAATCTGACACTGTTTTGATTACTATAGCTTTTGATTACTATAGTCATAAATTTTGAAATCAAGAAGTACTGAGTCCTTCAGTTTTGTTCTTGTTAGATATGTTAGATTATTTTGGCTGTTCGGGGTCCTTTAAAACACCATATGAATTTCAGGATGGGTTTTTTAATTTCTGTAAAAAATGTCTCTGGAATTTTGATAGAACAGCTTTGCATATATAGAATGCTTTGGGTGGTATTGACACACATTTTAATTTTAATACTAAGCCTTTAAATCCATAGTCATGAGACATATTTCCACTTATTTATGTCCTCTTTAATTTCTTTTAACAGTATTTGTAGTTCCATTGTACAAGTCTTTCACCTCCTTGATGAATTCTTGGTTAATTTTTCCTTTCTTCCTTCCTTTTTTAAGAAAAAAAATATTTATTTTTGTTGTTGTTGCTGTCATAAATGGAATTGTTTTAATTTTCTTTTCAGATAGTCCCTGTATAGAAATGCAACTGACTTTATATGTTGACTTTGTATCTTGTGATTTTACTGAATTCATGCATTAGTTCTAACAGTTTCTTTGTGGAATCTTTAGGTTTTCTTCATGTAGGATCATATCATCTGTGAATATAGATCATTTTACTTCTCCCTTTCCAGTTTGGATGCCCTTTATTTCTTTCTCTTGTCTAATTGCTCTGGCTAGGATTTCCAGCACTGTGTTGAAGGGAATTGGGCATCCTTTCCTTGTTCCTGATCTTAGAGGAAAAGCTTTCAGTTTTTCATCCTTGAGTATGGTGTTCACTGTGGGTTTCTCGTGTGGCTTTTATGTGTTAACATAGTTTCCCTTTGCTTCTAGTATGCTGAACTGAATGTTGTGAAAGGGTATTAGATTTTGTCCAATGCTGCTTCTGCGTCAACTGAGAGGATATATGACTTTTTCTTCCTTCGTTTTGTTAATGTACTATATTACATTGACTGATTTTCCTATGTAGAATTTAAGAAATAACTACCACTTAATTATGTATAACCCTTTTAATATCCTGTTGAATTTGATTTGCTATTATTTTGTTAAGAATTTTTGCATAAATAGAAGGGATGTTGGTTTATAGTTTTCATTTTTTGTAGTATCTTTGGCTTTAAGGTAATGCAGGCCTCATAGAATGAATCAGGAGGCATTACCTCTGCTTCTGTGCTAGGAAGGAGACTGCAAAGAATTGGTATAATTTCTTTCTTAAATGTTCCATAGAATTCACCAGTGAACTCATCTGGGCCTGGTGCTTCCTCCTTTTCAACTTGCTAAAAAAGTTTGAGAAGGATTGATAGTATTTCTTTACATGTTTGATGGAATTCACCAGCAAAGGCATCAGGTCCAGTGCTTTGTTTCATAGGGAGATTTTTTATTATTGATTCCATCTCCTTCTTTGTTTCTCATAACTTTTCTTGGCTTAAATTTATTTTGTCTGATATTGAAAGGGTCACCTGCTCTTCTTTGGTTACTGTTTGCATGGAATATCTTTTCTTACCCTTTTATTTTCAACCTGTTTGTGTCTTTCGGTTTAAAGTGAACTTCTGCGGACAGCATATATTGAATTGACCACAGAGTTCCTTAGGTTTTAAAGTTAAAATAAAAGGAACATTTTTCATTCTCACCAAGAACTTTATTGAACAATGTAGTCATCATTTTGTTCCACTACCTTCTGCCATTTTTCAGGCAACTTCATAGTTCCATCTTCCCAAAAGTTTTTATCTTTTTAAAAGGTGCCTTTTAAATTCTTCCATGGAATTGAAATTTTTTCCTTTAAGAGAATTTTGTAAAGACTGAAATAAATAGAAATCCAAAGGTGGAGTGTCTGGTGAATACAGTGAATGAATTGAAACTTCCCAATCTGTAACGGTTTTTGCCTGGTCATCAAAGAAACATGCGGTCTTGCTCATCCTGATGGAAGACTGTGACTTTTCTGTTGACTAATTTTGTATTGATTTTTGTTGAGTGCCACTTTCAGTTGGTCTAAGTGGGAGCAGTACTTGTTGGAATTTATTCTTTGGTTTTTCTGGAAGGAACTCATGATAAATGACTACCTTCCCATTCCATTGTATACACAACATTACCTTCTTTGGATGAAGACAGCCCTTGGTGTAGTTGGTGATGGTTCATTTCACTAGCCCTATGATCTCTTCCATTCCACATTATTGTACAATATCTACTTTTCATTGCCTGTCACAGTTTGTTTTAAAAATGAAACATTTTCATTACGTTTAAGAAGCAAATGTGGGAGTATGGTCAAGAAGGTTCTTTTCACTTAACTAATGTGATACCCAAACATGAAAGCAATCATAACCCAGCTGGTGTGAATGATTTTCAACACTTGATTTGGATATTTTGAGTACATCGGCTATCTACTATGTGGTATAATGTTGATTGGTCTCAGTTAATATCTCTGCTTGCTAACAACTTCAACCTGTCTGCCTGGCCTTGGAGCATTGCTCAGTGAGAAATGTCCAGTATGAGATGTCACCACTTTTGACACGTTTGATTGGTCACAGCATGGTCTTCATACACTGAACAAATCTTTTGCGTTTCAATTGCATTTTTACCTTTCTTGAAATAATAAAACATATATGCCAAAAATGTTGTTTTTCTTTCATCTTAAATATTAAAATATCTACACAAAAATTCACCAATTTTGATGTTTTATTAAAAATGAATGCTGATATGACACAGTCATAATACAGTCTAACAGAATTGTTTTGAGTGATGTTAAACACAGCTAAGCACTGCTAGAGCCATCTTATGGGGAAAAAAATGAATGAACCTTTTGGCCAGCTGATAGTTGGATCATGTGTTCTTATCCATTCTCCCAATCTCTGTTTTTAGAAAGCTTTATCCATTTAAAGTTGTTACTGATAAGGAAGCCTTGTGCTTTGTGTCATTTTGCTGTTTTCTTCATGCCTTATAGCTCTTTTTGATCCCTCATTTCCTACATTACTATCTTTTCTCACATTTAATTGATTTCTTAAAATAGTGAAATGTTTTTAAGTTCCTTTCTCATTTCTTTTTGTGTGTGTTTATGGCCATTTTCACATTTAGCATCCTAACACATAATACTGATTTGCGTTTATACCAGCTTGAGTTTGATAACACTTACACTCTGTTCCTTTTAGCTCCATCCCTACTCCTCTTGGTTTTTGATGTGATAAAAAGACATCTTTATAATTGTGTGCCTCAGAACATAAACTAATAATGCCTTTAAATGCATTAATCTCTTAAATTATGTAGAAAACACATGTAGAGTTAGAAACTAAAGTTATAGTAATACTAATTTAAGAATATATGTATTAATAACTTGAGAATATGTATGTTAGTCTTTTAAATCACGATGGAAACAAAAAAATGCAGTTAGAAACCGTGGTTACAATAATGTTAGATTTTATAACTGCCTGTGTGTGTACCTACTGAGATCTTTATATCTCTGTACAGCTTTGCGTTACTGTCTGGGCTTTTATTCCCCCTGCAGGACTCTCTTGAATGGGGGCTTCCCTGGTGGCTCAGGTAAAGAAACTGCCTGCCAATACAGGAGACACAGGTTCAGTCCTTGAGTGAGCAAGATCCCCTGGAGAAGGAAATGGCAACCTACTCCAATATTCTTGTCTGAGAATATCCCATGGACAGAGGAGTCTGATGGGCTTAGCAACTAAACAACTCTCTTTTCCTTCCAGGGTAGGACTTAGTGGTAACAGCCTCCCTCAACTTTTGTTTATCTGGGAATGTCTTATTTCTCACTTACTCTTGAAGGAGTCTTGTTGGATTTAGGATTCTTAGTTGACAGTTCTTCAACTTCTAGCCCTTTGAATATACAGACCCACTGTCCTCTGGCCTTCAAAGTTTCTGGTGGAGAGATCTGTTGATACTCTTACTGAAGATCTTTATATACGACAAGTCACTTCTCTCTTGGTGTTTTCAAGAGTCTCACTGTGGCTTTGTGTAAGTTTGATTATGACATGTCCTGGTGCCAGTCTATTTGAGTTCATCTTACTTGGAGTTGGTTGAGTTTCCTGGGTACTTACGTTCATATCGTTCATCAGATTTGGAAAGTTCATTCATTGTGTCTTTGTATATTCTCTTTGCCTCCTCCTCTCTCCCTTATGGGACTCCATTAGTGTGTCTGTTGGCTTGTTTAATGGTATCCCACAGGTACCTGAGGCTCCATTCACTTCCTCAGCCTCCTTCCTGGCCTTGGTAATTTCCAACATTCTGTCTCCACGTTCACTAATTCTTTGTTCTGCCTTCTCAGATCTACCTTTCCCTTTAGTGAGTTTTAAATTTCATGTTTTCAACTCCAGAATTTCTTTGTGATTTCTTTTTTCTTTATTGATGTTTCTATTTTGTTCATAATTTATTTTTACATTTTCTCTGTATTTTCCTTAGTTCTTTGAGCATCTTTAAGACAGTTGTGTTAAAGTCTTTGTCTAATTCATCCACCATCGAGTCTTTTTCAAGGATGGTTTCTGTAGACATATTTTTTTCCTGTACAGGGTCTATACTTTCCTATTTCCTTTTTTTTTTTGGTGATTTTTGTTGTTATTGTTGAACACTGAACCTTTTTAATCTTACTAATGTAAACCTAGAAATTGTACTCTCCCTCCTTCTCAGTATTTGCTTTTTTGTTGTTGCTGTTCTTGTGGGGTTGTTATTTTTATTTTTATTTTGGATTGATGTCTCTGTGGAGGATCAGCCTGAGATGTAAACTTAAGTTCTCAGGTCTTTTCTGAGCCTGTTCCTTTTTCCCAGGCACATGTAGTCACTTTATAATTTCCTCTGTATATGCAATTGTTTTGAATGTCCTAGTTTAAAATTTTTCCCCAAAGAGGAAAACACAGTGGTAGGGATAAGAGGGCACCAGTCCTTTAAATCCCTTGGAAGTCACATTCGCCAGATGGGCAGGTGCAGCAGGCTGCCTGCCTCTGCTCCTCCGATCAGAAGCAGCAGTCAGAGCACCACTCCCAGTTTTCAGAGGACAGCCCACCCTGCTTCCTGCCGATGCTTCAGGGCACGTGCACAGCTGCCCCCAGGCCCTGGAGTGGGGGCTGGGTGGTGCTTCTGTGCTAAGAGCTGAGAGCAGTTACCCTCCAGTCCTTCAATAGACGGCAGACTTCCAGAATAGTCATACTGGACATGTTCTGCCAGTGCGACTGTCATCCAGCTGGGAAAGGGGCCCCTGGTGCTGCCTGCCCTCCGGTCCTTCCAGACCTTCTCCAGTGGTTACCTTTAGGAACAAATTTTAAACTTTGAGCCCTTCATGGGATTTTTAAAAACTTAAAATCTTAAGGAGTCTAGAGGGACAAAGGGCTCATCATGGAACCACATCCTTAGTTGTTCAGTCAGTCTCTGAAACTGGTTCATAAATAGCAGACAGGCAAATGTGACAACATGAAATTCAGTCATTTTACTATATGCATGTTCTTCCTTACCTGCAGGATAAGGGAAGACTACTGGAAGATTGTCGGCTACAGAAAGTTGATCTCATAGCTCAGGTGAAACAACTTCAAGAAAAACTGAACCATCTGGTGTGTTCCATGAGCTTCCAAAACATCGAGATGGAGGACTTTAAATATCAGCAGTCATTGGCATCTCCATGTACTTTAGAAGATGGTTTGAGTGATGGTTCTGATAACAGTGAAGAAACTAACAAATCACCTCCTACTGATACATTTAACATCATATGGGATCTAGCTGAGGTCACTGGAAATTCGGATTCATTGATAAGAAACGAGGAGCCAGATGCTCCCACGGGAGAGCAGGTCACTTTGCAGGACAGGTCACTCTGCTTGCAGGGCCATTTGCACAGGTGCTCCCAGGACCTCACTCATTCCCGGGGGTCCAAGCCCTTGAAGAATGTGCTCAGGACGATGGACCTGTCTCCCTGGAGCTCCCCTGAGGTGGTCAGGGAGGACTCAACCCTCGAGCCCCTGCCCAGCCTTCCCCTGACACCCTGCTCAGATGCCCTGAGCCTGCACAGCCTGGACACCTCGCTTTGGGATGGGACAAGCACCCACCTGCTCCCGGCTGGCCAGTCGGGGCGGCTTTGTTACCCAGGCGAGTTAGCTGCAGGAACAGCCCCTAAGTGGGTGGGGTCTCCACTGGCTGCAGATGGCGCTCCCTCTGCCGACCAGCATGCTCAGCGGGTGCCTGTGGTAAGTGGTCTCCCCAGGCTCTGTCCTGATCGGGGTCCATGGGATGCTGAAGGCCAGTATGCTCACACTGGGCTGCGTCTCTGTGGCCGGTGGAGTCACAGCTGCAGCCATTGTTGGCTCACCTCCTGATGCGGCCATTTGGCCAAGCATGCGTGAGCACTTGGCAGTCCCTTGGTCAGCAAGTGTAGGGACAGTCAGCGTTCTGCAGGACGGACCCAAATCTACTGTGATAGGAACATCTAGAGCACTTGGGTTGTTTTTAACAGTACATGAAATGCATTAGTCTTACTCAGATCCACTGCAGGCCTGAGTTTGCTAAGTGACACTGGCTTTGGAAAGTGTCATCACAAACCCATCTTCATGTGTGGTCTGCATATTGGCTCTTAGTCTAGCATATGTTTTTTTAGGTTTATTTTCAGTTGTATTTCATGTTTCACAGGCTCTGCATATAATGTAATCAGTTTCAAGGACACTTCAACGTATTATTTTGGGGTTGGATTATATTTTATCTAACATAGTTTTGAGATTTTGTGTATTTTGGATTAGATGAAAAATAAATTATAGGATACATGCAATTTGAAGTATCCATGTATCACCACTCCCTATCCATATGCTTCCATTTCGTATCCATATGCTACCACACACTATGCAGAATTTAAAAAACCTGAAATATTTGCCAGTGAAACCTTTAAAATATTCCTAGAGAAATACAGATGAGTTTGATTAAAACGAACGTTATGACCTTGTGTCCACCAGCTTTGAGCCCTCTTTTGTTTGAGTTCTATGTGGGAAGGTGATAAATTCAGGTCTTAGAAAGTTTCCATCTGGCAAGTTCAATTCTGTGATATAAAACATTATCATTTTGTGACCATTTAAAAATCTGCATTTTTTGAACAGGAGAAGGATGTTGAAGATTTTATCATAACATCTCTAGATTCTCAAGAAAAGTCAAGATCACCTCCTCTCGGGTTAGAAGGAAAAAACGATGGAAAAAGTGAGTCAGCCACAAACTTTGTTTTTACAGTAAGTTTCAGAGCATAGACTGGCCTGCGTTTCTGTGTCTCTGCATCTCTCTCTGTCTCTGTCTCCCCCCGGGTTTGTGTTCTGTTACTTGGGGACCTGAATGTGGTGTCTGAAGCCATTTATTCCTGAGAAGGTCACAGGTATTTCATGCAGTCCAATCCACAGCACTGTACTTGTCTCAGGACGTCCCCCTTGGGGCAACATCGAGTCACAGACGTTCCTGAGGTTTTGTCCTGTTAGTGCCCTTTACAGAAACTAGCAGCAGCCAGTGAATCCAGATGTCCTTTGCAGGGTGGAGACTGGTAAGGCAGGCCAGGTGCCAGGCACGCGCTCCGGCCATGAGGATCCCTGAGGTCCTCGGCAGCCCTGTTGGCGTGTGTGAGCATGTGACTGTGTCTCTCAGGGAAACGGAAGCACAGCAGCAGTGCCTCGCTCTTCCTGCAGGTCAGCTCAGATCCTGTGGTCATACTGCCAGGTTTCATCCTGTTTCTTCTGAGCAGCCAAGTGTCCTGGGTAGGTTTTCAAGACCTTGGAATGGTCTCTTCTCATGTTCAGACCCACTTAGCCTCTATCAATGGTTCTTGGTGGTCCTGCCTGTATCGTCACACTGGTGGTCACCGCACCATGGCTCCCTGACCTCACACTTTCTTGTATAATTGTTAGATTTTTACAAGTGAGTTACCTCAAGGTGTTTTGACGTTTTAATGAAGTCCTCGTTGGCTCCCGGGGTGCTTCTGAGGACAGGGCAGTGATGAAGTACGGATCAGAGGCCGTGTCAGCATTCGCAGCTCGGGGCCAGCTCTTTCCAGCTGATGCTCTTGCTTCTCCCTGGCAGCAGCTGCACGGTGTAACAGTGTGAGCGGCTACAAGGTGCATCCCCATGCAGCCTCTCGTCCACTTTCCTGAGGACACCACATTCAGCTTTCAGAAGTTCACTCTGGTGTCTGTTCCTAAGTCACAGCTTCTAGTTAAAGTAACAGGTCTCTGCCTCCTGGCAACAAACTCCGCCCACCTCCTGCCCTGATCCCCGGAAGCCCAGCGTGCACTTTCTGCCCCATCACCAGCCAAGAGAGTCTGCACTTCGAGGACATGTGTCCAAGTGCGGCTGTGCGCTGCCCTCCACGGCCTTCCTTGTGGTCTGGACGTGGTCCTTGCCTCAGGTCAGACCCCTCATCCTTTCTGTTCTCTACAAGTTTCTGGAGAAAAGTGTGTGTGAGGTGCTTTTTGTATGAACGTTGACATCTTCCTGATTTGAGGCTTGGGCTTGACCGTGGGCGGGCAGGCAGACAGATTCCTGCAGAGTTTGGAACCTGCAGTGCTGGGCCTGGATGTGGTGAGTGTAGCGCCTGGTCCCCAGAGCATGTCATCCATCTGAAAACTCCTCTTGCTCCTTGGGTTGTCTCCCCTGCACTTCCTCTCTTCCATCTTTATTCTCATTGACCACATGTTAGACCTCCTGGACTTAACTTTCTTTTCTCTTTTTCCACATCTTTGTTTTCTTGTTCTCATATCCAAGAGAATTTTCAGAACTTCTTAAGCTTCCTACTGTTTGAGTTCTGTTCTAATTTCTGATTCTTCCTTTTCTCGTGAGGCTTCCATTCCCCCTTCCCGATGACACTGCCCTCGTCACTTCTCTGGGAATGTTGGTTTTTCTGATGTTTTCTGCTAGCTGCCTTGACTCTGTTTCTTCTGACTCTCTGAGTCTCTGTTTCTCTCTGTATTTTTCTGTGTTTGAGTGCTCCTTGGCACGTGTGAGAAGTTAGACTTCTGGGCCAGTCCAGCCCTGACTGTGCGGTGTGTTTCCAGGCGGTGGTGTGGGGTTTGCAGAACCACTGAGCCAAGGTTCGGGACAACTGGGAGCTCCCACTGCCAGCCCCGCAGCACCCCCCGTCACCCCCAAGGACTGCCGACGGCCACTGGACGCCATGAAGGAGAAGGAAGTCCATCCAAAGCAAGTGAAGGTAATGGCTGTGGGGAGGGGGCAGCTCAAGGGGCCTTCCCTCTGGCTCGTCAGTAGCTGTACCAGCCTCAGCCCTGCTCTGACTCTGGGCCTTGTGTCGTATTTCTGGGAGGAGAGATGCTGCTGTTGGGAGGGTCACGGGGATGGTTGTCCCAGGTAGGTACCCTGCTGCACTGGCGGGGCCGCGGCCATGCTTGGGGGGCCGGCTCCTCCCATAGTGCCTGTCACAGCACAGCAGACAGTGGGCCTGCCTGCACAGTGTCATGATGAATCTCAAGACAAAACTCGATCTGTGTCCCAGGTCTAGTTCAGGTGCCGGAGCTCACAGCCCTTTTTGGGAAGCAGTTGTGGTTCTTGTTTGTCTGGCCCTGGAGGCTTTCCTGAGACAACCTGGGGGTTCTGTGCCAGGGCACCGCGAGCTGGACACCCGCAGAGGTGGGAGGGGCTTCGCTCTGCAGGCTCAGGAGGACCCACCCTGCTCTGCCGCAGGCCCACGGCTCAGAGGTGTGTTTTCATCCTTCCCTGAGTCTGCACGAGGTGCTGTTCTTTGCTCTTGAGAAGGAAGATCGTTGCTCTTGGCTCGTACAGCCCAAACAGAACATGTGTTTGGCATCGTTTGGCGCGGGCACACCAGGATGTCGCCGTATTCCCTCTGCTGCTGTCCTGAGGGCGGTGGGAACGACAGAGGGTCCAGTGAGTCTCTGTTCTGGAAGCCCACCCCCCGGGCAGCTCCTGGGTCCCAGGGCTGAGTCCATGCTGGCCTCTCACAGCTGTGCTCCAGAGGAGCTCTTGGGTCAAGCTGGTTCTCTGCGATGAGGAGAGATGGCCACCCCATCAGCGTCCAGGGATTTAACCTGGAGGCAGAATATAAACATTTTTCTAGCTTAGCTGACATATGACAGGATAAGGATTTACATGTCTGTGTTGAGAAATGACCACAGTAAGGTCAGTTAACGCCTCCCCTACCCTGAAAGGCAGAATTTGGGGTGAACTTTTCTCAGGTTTTCTGTCTTCACTTTAGAAATCTTTTTATGGCAAAACCATTGATGTAAACTTGGCTGAATAAGTAAATATGTCACTTTTTTTTTTTAAGATTTTTTTTATTCTTTGGCTGTGCTGGGTCTTCATCGCTGCTTGCAGGCTTTCTCTAGTTGCAGTGAGCTGGGACTGCTGTTGGTTGTGGTGCATGGGCTTCTCGGGTGGCTTCTCGTTACAGAACACAGGCTGCAGGCACGTAGGCGTCAGTCAGTTGCGGCTCGTGGCTCTAGAGTGCTGGCTCAGTAGTTGTGGAACTTGGGCTTAGCTGCTCCACGGCATATGGGATCTTCCCAAACCAGGGATCAAACCCATGTGTCTTGCATTGCAAGGTGGATTCTTAACCACTGGACCATCAGAGAGCCCCCACTGTCCTGTTTTATTCAGGTAGTAAGTGTCCACAAAGGAAACAATTTTGATGTTAAGTAAAATTTTCTTTGAAATTGTATTCAAAATGATACTGTTTTTATTACTTTAAGAATTGTAATTGAAGTAATGTCTTCTAGCTGTTTCTTTTTTTTAATATTCCTCAACTTTTTATACGATGGAAGACCTTAAAAACACATTTCTGTTAGTGTTTCCAACCCAGGCAACCTCATATGAGGATTCCTAATTTTTAAAGAAGCCATTTGGTTGTTAATGACCATGTTTTATGCTTAGGCTTTGACACTTAGTAGTTGATACTCAGGTATTAGAAATGAAAGAAAGAAAGAAACTCAGCAACGCCCTTTTGGGAAGTGCTGAGATGGTGGGAGAGAAACTTGGGAGTGGTCACCCCGAGGCAGCCTGTTCTGTCGGTCGGAGCCCAGCTTCCATGTTCCCTGCCGGCTGCCCCCACCCCGCCTCATGTCCTCAGCACGGGCGTGTGGACCTCTTGCCCTGGGCTGAGTCTCAGGAGCATCAGGCGGTCCAGCTCGGCTTGTCCTGAAGCTGGGGACCCTGGTAAAGGTCCGGTTGGTGAGGGCAGAGGACCTTGTTCGCCACTACTGTTCTTTTCCAGTGTGTTTTTCAGAGCATGTGGCTTCTCATCGTGTGACCCACAGCCTGCGGGCTCCCTGTCCACTTGACCCTCCCCGTCTCCCACCCCTCCTTTCCTGTGGCTGCTGTTTGCATCCATTCTGTGTCATGTACACTGTTTTTTAATGTGAAATTGTTTTAGGGTGTTAAAGATGACTGCTTTCAAAGTAAACATACATCACGGTGTCCAGCATATTTCAGTTTTTTGGCCGCATCATTAGATTTAGAGGAAAACCTGTTTCAGTTGAGTGACTAGTTCTTCTTTGTCACAGGCCTCCAAGTTGCTCTTTTTGCATTTCCCTAAGGTGCCCTTGTGGAGCCTGTGTGTGCGTGGCATGGGCTCGGTCCTGGTGCCCAGATGTGATGTCGTTGTAGCCCCAGCTTCTAGGAGGACAGCCCTGGGTGGGGGCTGCCACCTTCTGCTCTCAGCTTCTGTGGGTAAGACAGACAGCCGGCAGGTGTGTCCCGTGTCCCATCGCTCTGTAACTACCCCTCCAAATCCCAGTGGTGTGGAAGACCCTTCCTATGCTCACAGACCCCGTGGCGGGGACTCTGGCCGAGCTGGGATGTGGGAGGGCTGCAGTAGTCAGTGGTCGGCCTGGTACTGTCTGCAGGTGCCTCGTCTAAGCACAGGTGTGGACCTCGGGTCTCCCTCCTGGAGGGCAGCTTTGGTCCTGGAGAGCCAGGGAGCCACCCAGTGTCTTGCTGACCTGGCCGTGGATTCCCCTGAAACGAGTGTCCACCTGAGGGAGCAGGTGGGACGCTGGATTGTAGGGTCTGTCTTGGAGCAGCTTACATGGAAATTCATTTGTCTCTGATAGTGCTGGTGGTTGCTGCCCAGTCGCCCAGTCGTGTCTGACTCTGACCCCATGGACTGCAGCTCACCAGGCTTCCCTGTCCTTCACCATCTCCTGGAGCTTGCTCAAACTCATGTCCATTGAGTCAGTGATGCCATCCAACCAGCTCATCCTCTGTCACCCCTTTCTCCTCCTGTCTTTTATCTGTCCCAGCATCAGGGTCTTTTCCAATGAGTCAGCTCTTTGTGTCAGGTGGCCAAAGTATTGGAGCTTCATCTTCAGCCTCAGTCCTTCCAATGAACATTCATGGTTGATCTCCTTTAGGATTGACTAGTTTGATCTCCTTGCTGTTCACGGGACTCTCTAGAGTCTTCTCCAGCACCATAATTTGAAAGCATCAATACTTTGGCACTCTGCCTTCTTTATGGTCCAGCTCTCACATCCATACATGACTATTGGAAAAACCATAGCTTTGACTATACAGACCTTTGTTGGCAAAATGATGTCTCTGCTTTTTAATATGCTGTCTGAGTTTGTCATAGCTTTTCTTCCAAGGAGTAAGTGTCTTTTAATTTCATGGCTACATAAGAAAGCTGAGTGCTAAAAAAAATCAATGCTTTTGAATCATGGTGTTGGAGAGACTCTTGAGAGTCCCTTGGACGGCAAGGAAATCAAACCAGTCAATCCTAAAGGAAATCAGTCCTGCATATTCATTGGAAGGACTGATGCTGAAGCTGAAGCGCCAATACTTTGGCCACCTGATGGGAAGAACTGACTCATTGAAAAAGACCCTGATGCTGGGAAAGGTTGAAGGCAGGAGAAGGGGACCACAGAGGATGAGATGGTTAGATGGCATTAGTGACTTGAGGACATGAGTTTGAGCAAGCTCCGGGAGTTGGTGATGGACAGGAAAGCCTGGTGTGCTACAATCCACGGGGTCACAAAGAGTCAGACAGGACTGAGCAGCTGAACTGACTGTCACTGCACTGATTTGGGAGCCGAAGAAAATAAAATCTGTCACTGGAACTTTTTCCGCATCTATTTGCCATGAAGTGACGGGACCAGATGCCATGATCTTAGTTTTTTGAATGTTGAATTTTAAGCCAGCTTTTGCACTCTTTTTCACTTTCATCAAGAGGCTTCTTCACTTTCTGCCATAAGGGTGGTGTCATCTGCATATCTGAAGTTATTGTTATTTCTTCCTGCAATCTTGATTTCAGCTTGAGCTTCATCCAGCCTGGCATTTCTTATGATGTACTCTGCATGTAAGTTAAATAAGCACGGTGACAATATACAGCCTTGGCATACTCGTTTCCCAATTTAGAAAAAGTCTGTTGTTCCATGTCCAATTCTAACTGTTGCTTCTTGACCTGCATACAGGTTTCTCAGGAGGCAGGTAAGGTGGTCTGATACTCCCATCTCTTGAAGAATTTTCCACAGTTTGTTGTGATCTACACAAAGGCTTTAGCTTATCAATTAAGTAGAAGTAGATGTTTTTCTGGAATTCTCTTGCTTTTTCTATGACCCAGTGGATGTTTGCAAGTTGATCTCTGGTTCCTCTGACTGCTATAGGAGGAATGTTTGGTTAAAGCAGTGGACTCTGTTCAAAGGTTGTGGGGCGGCCTGGTGTGCCTTCATGGGTGACAGCGATGGGAAGAGGCTTCACGCCGCTTTTCCTTCTTTCTGAAATGTTTGTTTCAGGCTTTGCTGCAGATGGTGTGTGATGAGAGCCACCACATCCTGGCCCTGTCTGAATACCGAGGACCCCCCCACATCCTGAGCAGGAGTGAGCCCAGCGCCCCCCTCGAGTGCCTTCCATTGGGGGGCCAGGGCCTGCTGGAGGCAGCGCCTGCTCCCAAGGAGCATCCCACCCCCGGACCCCAGAAAGGAGAGAAGGTACAGGCCTTCAAGGTAAAGAAGAGAAGCAGTGGGCATGGAGCAGTCAAGAAATGGGAGTAAAGGGACAGAGGCAGGTCAGCGGTAGGCGGGGAAACCGTGCCTGGTCAGCCACTCTCTCACTCGCGTCCCCTGGGCTCCAGCCCCATGTCAGCACCTTCCTGACCCTGTTCAGGCAGGAGAGCCTGGGGGAAGAGGCAGAGCTCTGCTGGCCGCCCGTGATGGAGCTGGGTGTGGGGGCGGGGTCTGCGACCCCAGGGTCTCAGTGTCCGCCCTTGACTGATCGGTAGCATGGAGGTGAGGCACAGATGCTGCGTCCCCACCACAGGGAGCCAGCAGCCTTGGAGTGTGGCTGCAGCAGTGGGCAGACCCCGAGCGAAGGGGGTAGGTGGGCCCAAGCTCGCCAAAAGGCAGCCAGCCTGTGCACGGTCTATACAGACATACCTGCACGCACACACACACACACACACACACACACACACACACACACACACACGGTCTATACAGACACACCTGCACACACACACACACACACACACGGACCACATAGCTGCACCTGCATGTGTGTGTGTGCGCACACACACAGCCTGGCCTCCCCTAGCCCAAGGTTTGTGTACACACACACACACACACATACAGACACACTCAGGGCCTGGCCTCCCCTAGCCCAAGGTTTGTGTACACACACAAACACATATGCAGACAGACTCAGGGCCTGGCCTCTCCTTAGCCCGGGGGCTTGTGGACACACACGCATTCCGCCTGCCCTCCCCTAGTCCTGGGCTCATGTATACACACACACACACACACACACGCTCAGGGCCTAGCTTCCCCTAGCCCCAGGGCTCATGTACACACACACACACACACAACTCAGGGCCTGGCCTCCCCTAAACCTGGGGCTCATGTACACACATACGCACAGATACAGACACACACTCAGGGCCTGGCCTCCCCTAGCCCTGGGGCTCATGGACACACACACATATGCACCCACACACACACTGACACTTGGCCTGGCCTCCCCTAGCCCCTGGGCTCGTTGCACACACACACACACACTCTCTCAGGGTCCGGCCTCCCCTAGTCCTGGGGCTCTGGTATAGCGATGGGAAGAAGTTTGCTTGCTGGCATGCGTTCCGTCTTCGCTGGGGTTGAGGGGTTTTCTGCCCCCAGAGGTACCGCTTGCTCCTCCTGTCAGGCTGCTTGAGGTCATGCATGTGTCCCTATCAGTCAGGTGGGTCCTACTGAACCTGCAGGATGCGTCTGTAGGAACATGGGTTTTTTGTTTCAATATTTCAGGCATCTTCCAACATGGGCCTGGCCTGGAGGGGAGACTACCTGCAGGCTGTGCTGGAGGCCTGTGAGAAGGAGCGGGAGATGCTAAGCGTGGATCTGTGGCCCCAGCTCTGTGGCTTGGGCCCTGGGGGCTGTAGCTCCCTGCTCGAGAGGCTGGAGAAGGTGGTTCATGAGCAGGTAAGCTGGTGCCCCCACTTCCCCTGCAGCCAGTGCTGACACAGAGGGTGACAAAGCATGCTTCAGACGTGAATTTCGGTTCCCATATTTCACCTGACCTTAGAGGCAGTGACTGCTCCTTTTTAATGCATGAATTCCATGAAATGGAAAACTCTATGCATTTATCTTCCTTCAGTATCTCTCTCTGTTCTGAAAATAACTGTTCTTTCCCTGAAAACAAATCAGCAATTCTAGGCAGCCCAGCCGCAGGTTGTGAGCGCTGAGCCCAAGGTCAGAGGGTTGACACTGCAAGGCCCTGGGAGTTCTGTTCCTGTCAGCCTCCCCATCTCCCTCCCCACCGCCTCCCACCCTGGCAGAGAGGGTCAGGGTGCATGGCAGGTGTTGACCTGGCCCAAAAAGTGAGGCCAAGATGCTGGGGGGAGAGCCTCATGCGATCTGAGGGTCTGAGTGCCACTGTGCCCACATTCCACCACACAGTCGTCACACTCGTCCTGTGGCAGCGATCCTGGGAGCAGGGGCTGCTCCAGCCCATCCCCCAGCCCTTGGGAGCCCCTCTCCTGCCGTGTCTGACATCCCCCTACCCTGCCTCTTCCCCCGTCTCACAGGGGGACCAGCAGGAGAGGTCGTTGGAGCACCTCTGCCTGTCAGACAGGAGCAGCCTGCTGTCGGAGATCCAGGCTCTGCGTGCCCAGCTGCGGATGACACACCTGCAAAACCAGGAGAAGCTGCAGCAGCTGTGCACGGCGCTGACCAGCGCGGAGGCCCGCGGGAGCCGCCAGGAGCACCGGCTGCGCAGGCAGGGTGGGTGCGGCCGCGACACTCACCTGTCGGGTGGTGCGGGCCGGGCGGCCAGCCCCTCATCTCCCCAGGCCGCCAAGTGCATGGTCTGTGAGCCTCTCTGGAGCTTGCCCATGCACCTCTGGGCTGAGTTTGTGAGTGTTTTGCATCTCTGTTCCTGAGGGTCCTGGTCTATAGTTTTTTCTTCTGGTTTCAGTGTCAGGGTGATGCCAGCCTCCTCCTTAGAGTTTGGATAGTTCTCCAGCGAAGCCATCCAGGCTAGATTCTCTGGTGGGAGGAGTGGCAGGTGGGGTGGCATTTCGGGGTGACCACGGGACGGTCAAACCAAGCTTCATGCCCTAGGCAGGGTGGGCTCCATGCAGGTCCATCTTGGCTGAGCTCCAGCCTCTGTCTCTGGGAGACCAAGGCCTGAACAGCACAGGGGTCAAGAGGGCATCCCCCCCCGCCCCGCCATCACATTACATGACTTGCATGGCTGGGTGGTCCCACTTGCTCTCCCCCAATGCCTCTCTGGACACTCAGCTGGCCATGAGGTGAGGCTGGCGGTGGTGTGAGCAGAAGGCATGGGTCCTGAGTATCCTGGTGTGGTTGTAAACAACAGCTTCAGGGTCACAAAAACTTCCTGTCTCCCCATGGCCCCCTCAAAGTGAACATATCCCATCCCCATTAGTTTGTTACTAATGATATGTTAAGTCATTTGTGCGTTCACTTTGAGCTTGTGAAGAATGCTATTTTAATTCGTTTAATCTTTCTTAGTTGAATTATTGGCGTATAAGGTTGAGCAGGAAAAATGTATAGCAAGTGACCTGCAGAAAACCCTGAACGAAGAGCAAGAGAAAGCAAATAATGTCCGAAAGCTGCTGGTGGTAGAGCAGAATGCTGTCAGAGACCTGAAGTCCGAGCTCTGCGAGTGTAGACAGGACAACGAGCGGCTGCTCAAGTCCCTCAGTGACGTGCAGAAGGAGGTCCTCCAGCTGAGGTATGGCCCTCCTGCAAGGCTTCCCCTTCTAGCCATCCTGTCTTCAGGCTTCTGGGCCAAACTAGGTGGCCGTTGCTTGGTTCCCGCCACCTTCTTCCCAGCCTTGAAGTGAAAGGGGATGTCTGGAGCCAGGTTTCCCCCGTGTCCTGATAGGTGTGGGGGCGTGCCGCTCTGCTCCCGTGGGTTGGTAGGGGGTGGGGACTGAATGCACAGCGGGGTCGCCGGGTCCTGGGAGCCCCTGGCACTGGCCCACGTCCCTTTGAGAGCCCATGTCTGTACTCAGGTCCGTGCTGGATAGTAAGGAGAGTGACCTGCAGGCCGCACTGCGGCAGCTGGAGGGTGAGCGCACAAAGGAGCAGGCCCTGCAGAGCCAGCTGGAGGAGGAGCGGCTGCAGCACATGCAGAGGGAGGGCCAGAGCGCCAAGACCCTGGAGGTGACAGGGGTCCGGCCCGGGGCCTGGCTGGGGCTGAGGGGAGTCTCCCACCACCTCCACACAACCGCTGCTGCAAGGCCAGTGCAGCTTCAAAGACTTGTGGGCGCCCTGCCCGTGTACCAAGGGGGCAGAGAGCCAGAGCCCCGTGGCAGCCATGTGCTTGTGTGTTAGGGGTGTCCCCCAGGCCTGGAAGAGCTGAGCACCATGTGGGGTCCAGGGCTGCAGGTTTGAGGGGGAGGCAAATTGGGTGGTGGCCCTGTCCTCGGAAGAGCGCCTCATGCAGAGTCACAAGGCGGGCGGTTACTTCTCGTGCCCCTTCACCCAAAGGAGAGTGTCAAGCTCTGGCTGCGAAAACTGGCCAGATGCTGTTGCTCTTGGTTTGATCTTTGTCGCCTGGTTGTTCTCTGACACAGGAGTTACGGGCGTCTTTGGAGCAGCAGTGCGCCCAGAGCAACCAGCTGTGCGTGGTGCTGAAACACGAGCAGACAGCGAAGGACAACCTGCGGCAGGAGCTGCAGATCGAGGCGTCGCGCTGTGAGGCGCTGCTGGCGCAGGAGCGTGGCCACATGTCCGAGCTGCAGCGGAGCCTGGAGGCCGAGCGGGACCGCACGCGCGAGCTGTCGGAGGCCCTGCAGCACGAGCGGGTCCTGACGGAACGGCTCAGCCGGCGGCCTCAGGAGAAGCCTGCGCACCAGGCGCTGCTGCAGAAGCTGCGGGCTCAGGAGGAGCGTGTGCACGAGCTGGAGGTGGCGCTGGAGGCTGCGCAGCGACGCGCCCTGGAGGCCGAGGCGCATGTGCATCGCGAGGAGGTGGAGCGGGAGCAGGAGGTAAGTGCGGCGCCGAAGATGCCTCCGGAGACCCTGCCTGGAACGCGGGAGAGGCCGGCGCGGGGCCGGGGACAGATAGAGCAGGACGCATGCGAGGACTCGAGGACGGGAGCGGAGCTGAGGCCCAGCCGAGCAGACCTGCAGCCGTGGAGCAGGTGGCAGAGAGACAAGGAGACGCTGGTGAGCGCACCTGTCCTGGCCCCAGGCTGGCCCTCGGCCTGGTCACTGCAGCCTGGTAGCAAGTGGAGGTCAGGAGCTTGCGCCCTCCTACCTTGTTTTTTCCCGAGGTCGTTTTGGATCCTCAGGCCCAAGCAGTTCTGTGTGTCTCCGTGAATGGCTCTTTGGCTTCTGTGTTAAGGCCCTTGGGATCTCGGTAGGAATTGCACTGAGTCTGCAAAGTGCTTTGGGGGTGCTGTCTCCTCAACAGTGTTAGGTCTTCCCGTTGGAGAAATCTGAGGTCTCTCCATTTATTTGCTCAGTTGCTTTATTTAGGTCTTTGTTTTATCACTTCAGGTGGTTGAACCTTGCATTTCTTTTATTGATTCCTAAATGTTATATTTTGATGCTGTTGTAAGTGGTGTTATTTTTTACTCCTGTTTTCAGATTGCTTGTTGCGACCGTGTAGCAATGCAGGTGACTTCCATACTTGGATCTGGTGTCCTGCCACTTTGCTGAACTGGCCTGTTAGTCCCTGTATTTTTAATAGATTCTTCGAAGTTTCAACATTGAAGACCATGCTTTTTGCAGAGAGACATAGTTTTGCTTGTTCCTTTCCCACCTGGAAACCTTATCTCTTCTCTTTGCCTGACTGCCCTGGCCAGAACCTACAAGGGTGCTGAAGCAGGCGTGAGGGCAAGGGTCTAGCCCCGTTGCCGATCTTGGGGGAGCAGTCCATCTTTTACCACTGACTACGATGGTAGTTATTTGATTTTTGTCGCTGCCCCTTATTAGAGGAAGGTCCCTTCCATTTCTATTTTATTCAGTCTTTCTAGTTTAATATTGAGAGTATTGGATGTGCCCTTCCACTGTCTTTTGAGATTTACAGCTTTTGTGCTTCCGTTGTGCTTCTGAATCGATTGGCTTTCATGTTTTCAGCCATGCTGGCCCTCTTGGGCTGCATTCCTCTTGAATTTGGTGTCTGTGCAGTGCTTAGTTTCTCAGTTGTGTCTGACTCTCCAGGACCTTATGGACTCCAGGCAAGAATACCGGAGTGGGTTGCCATGCCCTCCAGGGGATCTTCCCAGCCCAGGGGTCAAACCCAGGTCTCCCACATTACAGCTGGATTCTTTACCCTGGTGGCTTAGACAGTAAAGAATTTGGTGTATAATTCTTTTTAAATTAGTGCTGAATTCAGTTTGCTAGTATTTTGTTAAGGATTTTGCATTTATATTTAGGAGCAATATTGTTCTGTACTTTTCTTATGTTTTTGGTTCTGGTATCAGGAAGGTCTTGGCTGTGCAGAATGGATTTAGAAGTGTTCCCTCCTTTATCTTTTGGATGGATCTTAATTTTAGATACATTATATGTCAACCAAAAGTATTTGTTTCTGAGGATATTATATTCTGTGTTTTCTCAAAATTCACTTTTATTTTGTTCTTTTTAAAAATACTTTTTAAAACATTGAAAAAAATTACCTTTATTATTTCTATCTTTGTGTTTTGCCAAATTCTAAAAAGGTTTGTCTTTTTAATGGTTAGCCTGCCATAAAATGGTCCAAAAATAAATACTAGTGAGATATTCTCACACTGTTGAGTTCACCAATTGCACAGTTCAGCAGTTTTCAGTATATTCAGAAGTTGTGCAGCCATCACTCAGTCGATTTTAGAACATGTTCATCTCCCAGGATAAACCCATGAGCAGGCACCCCAGCCCTGGCAGCTGTCGACTGATTTCCACCCCTTCCGGATGGTTCGTATCAGTGAATCATGGGGTGTAGCCTTCCGTGTCTGGCCCCGCTGTGGTGTTTTCCAGGTTCACGTGTGTTGTGTGTGAGTGATGCATAGTGTTTCTTGCGGGGTTAGACAGCCCTGAACTTAGTCATGTTTCATCACCAGAGGTCTCAGCAGTGGAGGGGTCATCTGGGGCTATGGCAGAGGGCAGAGCCCGGCCAGGGGGTTTCCTGACGGAGGAGCTGAAGTCACGGCCTGGGTGGGGCTTTGGTCATTTGGGGCCCCCAAAGCGAGTTCCAGGTTTTGTGCATGTGGGGGCTGTCTCCCCAGGAAGAGGGATTTGTCATCTTCACCTGCTTCTCAAGGGGCTTCCCAAACCTTATCCAGAGACTTCTGCTAGGTCTCTTTTTTTTTTCTTTTATTAATTTTTTTTAACATGTGGTAACATAGTTATTTAAAAAATAAATACAAAGTATTTTCCAAGTTAAATTATTAACTATCCTTCACAGTGTACCTTGATATGTATTTTTTTTTTATTAATAACTATGTTGTCATTTTGGTGTTATTTTTACTGCAAGCAGTTAACTTGATCCAGATTATGGGGTCTTTTTCTGGCCATAATGGCCCAGGCTTCTGATAGTTACTTCAGGGCCAATTTCATTTTTTTTTTTTTAAAAACAGATCAGCAGGTCCCTCGGTTTTGTTCCTTTTTCCTCATTTGGAAAATCGATAAAGACTGCCATTTCCTGAGGAGGTGATGCTGGGGAGGATCGGGAGGTTCTGGGTGGAGAGTAGGCCCAGCCCGCGTGCCGGCCTGATTGGGGCGGGCCAGGCCTGCACCTTCTCTGTCCGGTCCTGCCCTGTCCTGCCTGGCTGTCTGCAGTTCCCTGGAGCCCCCCTCCCTCAGGCACTGGTCCCGGGCACCAGGCAGGAAGTGGCCTGGTTCCTCCGCAGTGGAGGGCAGGTCTCAAGGGGGTGGCAGAGGGCCTCATGACCCAGCCTGGCCTCTTGTTGCTGGGGCGCCTGCAGAGGCAGAGGGG
Organism: Cervus canadensis; assembly: GCF_019320065.1. Taxonomy (NCBI): domain Eukaryota; kingdom Metazoa; phylum Chordata; class Mammalia; order Artiodactyla; family Cervidae; genus Cervus; species Cervus canadensis. The sequence continues at coordinate 23,477,666 of NC_057392.1, forward strand.
TGCTCGGGCTGTGGTTCCGCCCTACCACCACCCCCACGTGCATCGCATCCTGGGCCCTGTCTGGGGGTCCTCGAGGCCTGCTGGGCAGCTCGTCTGGGGCAGGGCCATCCTCCCCTGACTCCTCCCCCAGCTCAGCGCGGTGCCCACAGTCTCTGCCTAGAGCACGTCCTGGTCGGCCCGGGCCGGGAGGGCAGCCTCCGTGCAATGCCCTGGGCCCCGTCTCTGCCCTGGGCCATGTGTGAGGTTGCTTCCTCGCCCGCAGCGGGAGCTGGAGCTGCAGCGCCAGCGGGACGAGCACAAGATCCATCAGCTGCAGCGGACCGTGCAGGAGCTGCAGGCGCGGGCAGCACTGCCCAGCGTGGAGCCAGAGCGCCTCCGCGAGCAGCAGCGGGGCCTGGAGAAGGTGCGGCAGCAGCTGCTCTGCGCCGCGGGGCTCCTCACCAGCTTCATCAACCAGACGGTGGACAGGCAAGTGGCTCAGGGCCCACCCCCTGCTGCCTAGCACCTGCGGTGCCAAGAAAATCCTGCATTTGGGGCATGCCTTTGATTGAGGTCCAGGTCTTAATGAGACAGACTCTTTCTCATCCCACATGTGTGGGATGAAAACATCCCATAGTGTTCTCTTGAAAGATGACCACAGGATATGGGTTTTGCCTTCTGACATGGCAGACGATTGGGTCTCTCCACACCCCTTTATGAGTGCTCCCCACCCAGAGCGTCCGGCCCAAACCCAGCGCTCCAAACCCAGTGCCCTATGTCTGTGCAGGGTTTGCCTTGCCTGAGGCCCTGGGGCTGCTGCGCCTGGCACACGCCTCTGCCTTGTCGAGGACCTGAGACCCAGCTGTTTGGTGGGAAAGAACATTTATTTGCCTGTCGGGGTCCTTGCCCCAGCAGGATCCAGGGGAACCCTCAGGATGAACGGCGTCGGCGAGCGAGAGAGAGAGAGACCAGACCGGGATGTGCCGCAGAGTCTGGCAGTTGCTTTATTTTTCACCATTGCCTTTATACCCTAAGTTGGTACACTTCTAAGGGGCAGATAAGCACAAAGACTTAGTTTAACATTACATCAGCTTGTCCTTCACGAAACCAGGTGTGCTCTGTATATTTTTTGTTTATGAGAGTCTTTCCCCTGGTTAAAATTAACAATTATCTTATTGTTTTTACACTAGGGCTAAACTCTTATTTTTCTAAATCTTTAACTATATTAACAATAGTTTCTACTGCACAACCTCAGCACATTAACAGCAATCAAACGTTGATCCAATAACCACTTTTAAAATAATATTTTTTGTGTTCTCTAATAGGGCTTCCTCACCCCCCAAAGGACTCTGTGCCTATTTAGGGCCTTTTTTATGGTTAATTTCTATGTATAATATCTTTTGGCTTTCAGGCCTGTTGACAATTTATGGCTTGCACCTGGTGTAACTTTAAGCAACTTCAGTAGCCAACCCTGTCTTTTTTGTGGTTAGTCTATTTTCTTTCTATTAGGTGTCATCTCCATGGGAACTAGGTAGGATTACATTTTTACAGAACAGAAATGCAAAGGATTGCAAAAACAGCAGATATAGCACAAAACAGGCTCTTAGTCTAAAAGTTAATTACCTGCAAGAAGTCACCAGCTAATCTCTTGCAATGGGAGCACACATTTATCAAACAAGCCAAAATGCCAGCAAAAGGGTTTAAATTGAAGCATTTCCTTCATCCCTGGCCCCTTCATAGGGTACCAGCATCTAGGAAATTTATTAATTAGGATTTTAAGTTGGTCTTTATTCAATGAAAGAGGAGCAGGAGAGCTCTCGGCAGGCAACACAAGAATCTTCAGCAGGGCAAACAACAACAACAACAGAAAAGGGGGGAGGATACAGGGTGGGGTAGAGGCCGAGGCTAACCTGGAGGGTCCCTTGTATCCTGAACAGCCTCACGTGTCAGGTTTTTTCCTCATGACCTTGTCATGGATGGGATCTCCCACAATGGCTCCCGGCCCTTTTCTGAGCACACAAAAGCTCAGCCACTACAGCCCCTCTCCTGTAATTGAGTTTAGTTATTGGTGCCGTGAAGTCTCGCTTAGAATAGCTGACCATCTCTGAGTAGCCGACTCAGAGTCCCAGCAGAGAGCAGCAGAGGGAGAGGGACACGCTGAGGGAGCCTCTGGTCAGTGGCTGGCGGTTTCTGGCTTCACAGACCGCCCACCCCAGGCTGCACTCTATCCTGGCTGCCACAGTCACTGCAGAGCACCCTGGGTGCTGTGCGGAGTACCTGCTTGGCTTTGGGTGTCTGCCACTGGGAGCTGTGTGCACCTGGTGAGTGTCTGTGTCCTTTTCCAGGACGATCAGTGATTGGACATCGTCGAACGAGAAGGCAGTGGCGTCTTTGCTGCACACGCTGGAGACGCTGAAGTCTGAATTGGGCACGTCCAGCTCTTGCCGGGTGAGACCAACTTTCTTGTTCACTGTGGCCAGTCCTGCCTACCCCCCATCAGCCTGTTTTACGGTTGGCTGAGGGCACTGTCCATGGTACCCACGGTGGCACTGGTCTGTCCTGCCCTGTGGCTGATGGCCTGGCCCATCTGCTGACCCTGCACTTGTGCTGAGACCCTGGGCTGAAATTGAGCTGCCCATCAGCTGTGTAGGGGGTCTTCAGGAGTCCTGACTGCTGCTATGCATTCCTGACAGAGTTCTGTGACAGGTAGGACAGTGCAGGCAGCAGGAGGGCTGACCCGCCATGCCCACCAGCCTGGAAAGAATGAGCCTGTCCTGAGGGGGCCCTTTGGGATGAGCATGCTCTTCCCACAGCCCTTCATGCACTACTCCTGACAAAGGCGCTGTCAGAGCGGGTTGTGTTTCCTAACACGCTTCCCTGGCCGATGCCTAAAGGAATGTGACTTGATGCACTCTGCCCAGCCCCTCAGGCTTGCCACCAAACGCAAATATGTTTAAAGTTCAAATCCCTGGAAATAGCCAGCAATGCAAGCCACAAGTAGTGTGCATGCCTTTTAACTAAACACTCTCAGACACTGATCTTGTTTTCGCCTCAAGAAGAAAACAGCGGCAGAGCTGCAGATCCAGCTGGTGGATGTCCTGCTGAAGGACAATGAGTCCCTGAGCAGAGCACTCAGCACAGTGACGCGGGAGAAGGCGGAGCTGTGCAAGGCCTTGTCACGGCTGGAGAGGACACACCGGGCTCCGAGGACCTTGCAGGAGGGCTGCACTCGCAAGGTATGCTCCAGGGGCCCCGGAGGCCTCGGGCCACACCCGGCATGCCGGCTCTGTTCACGGATAGCAATGTGTGCACACCCCTGTGACCCTCCTCGGGACATGGTGCCTGGCACCTGCTCATGAGAAGAAATTTTGACCAAGAATTGAATAATCTGATGAATTTTCTTAGAGTTTTATTTGACTTTCGTCTGGTGAAAATAATAGATAATTTTCCTGGTTGTGTCATTTGATAGACACTTTCTCAGGAGTGCCTTGTTTTTTTTGTTTTTTTATATTTAGGTTTCCTGTTGGCAATTTGCTTTTATTACTTTTTTTTTTTTTAAAAACAATGGAAATGTTTCCAAATAATTTTAAAATTTACATTCAGTTAACTCTGCCTCTTGGTAGTGTGATGGCCACCTCTAAGTGGGATCACGGGGCTGGGGCCTTTGAGGGGCCATTCGCTTCTTTTGGAAAGCACTGGAGGTCCATCAGGTGGAGCGTCCACAGCTCAGTCCTATCCATTATTGAGTGGCCCTGCCTGGCACGAACGCGCCTCAGCTTATAAGTGTGGACACGGGTTCCTTTCTCTGTGTAAACACCCAACTGGGGCATTGCTGTGTCCAGTGCTCACTGTGTTCAGTGTCCAGAGCATTCCAGAACAGCTGCCTTTCAGTAGGGTTCCAGCTTCTCTGCATCTTTGCGTTTAGTGTTTTACCTGTCATCTCGGCAGAATGCTGATAGATGTGGCGTGGTGTCTGAGGATCTTCTTTGGAGAAGTGTCCATTAAAGTCTTTTGCCTCTTCTTCAGTTGGATCATTTGTTTTCTTATTGTTGAATTTTGAGAGTTCTTTACATGGTCTGGATATAGCTCCTTTGTCAGAATTATAATTTGCAAATATTTTCTCCCCATCTGAGTTTGTTCTCCTGTGTCGTGTCCTTTGCAGAACAAAAGCCTTTAATTTTGATGCAATCCTGTATCAGTTTGTTCTTGTATGGGTCCTGCCAAGAGTCCTAGAGTTGTTCTTTTTATGTTTAGGTCCATGATCTGTTTGCAGTTCGTTTTGTTTTGGTTTGAGGTAGGTAGAGGCCTGTTTTAACGCCTGTTGATATCCGACACTCCCACACACTTTGTTGACAAGATTTCCCTTTCTCCCTGAGTTGTCCTTGTACCTGTGTCCAAAGTCATTCAACAATATTTGTGTCTTTATGTCTGGATTCTTTGTTCTGTCCCACTGGTCTATATGTCTGTTCTTCATGAGCTGCCTGATTAATGTAGATTTATATTATGTAGAAAAGGCAGAGGAACCAAAGATCAAACTGCCAACATCATTGGATCATAGAAAAAGCAAGAGAATTCCAGAAAAACATTTGCTTGTGTTTTATTGACTACACCAAAGCCTTTGACTGTGTAGATCACAACAAAGTGTGGAAAATTCTTAAAGAGATGGAAATACCAGAAAACCTTACCTGCCTCCTGAGAAATCTGTATGCTGGTCAAGAAGCAACAGTTAGAACTGGACATGGAACAACAGACTTGTTCCAAATTGGGAAAGGAATATGTCAAGGCTGTATGTTGTCACCCTGCTTATTTACATGCAGAATACATCATGCAAAATACCAGGCTGGATGAAGCACAAGCTGGAATCAACATTGCAGGGAGAAATATCAATAACCTCAGATGTGCAGATGACATCACCCTTATGGCAAAGAGTGAAGAGGAACTAAAAAGCCTCTTGATGAAAGTGAGAGGAGAGTGACAAACCTGGCTTAAAACTCAACATTCAGAAAACTAAGATCATGGCATCTGGTCCCGTCACTTCATGGCAAAAAGATGGGGAAACAATGGAAACAGTGAGACACTTTATTTTGGGGGGCTCCAAAGTCACTGCAGATGGTGACTGCAGCCATGAAACTAAAAGATGCTTGTTCTTTGGAAGAAAAACTATGACCAACCTAGACAGCATAGTAAAAAGCAGAGACATTACTTTGCCGTCTAGTCAAAGGTCTGTCTAGTCAAAGCCATGGTTTTTCCAGTAGTCATGTATGGATGTGAGAGTTGGACCATAAAGAAAGCTGAGTGTTGAAGAACTAATGCTTTTGAACTGTGGTGTTGGAGAAGACTCTTGAGAGCCCCTTGGACTGCAAGGAGATCCAACCAGTCCATCCTAAAGGAAATCAGTCCTGAATATTTATTAGAAGGACTGATGCTGAAGCTGAAACTCTAATACTTTGGCCACCTGATGTGAATAACTAACTCATTGGAAAAGACCCTGATCCTGAGAAAGATTGAAGGCAGGAGGAGAAGGGGACAACAAAGGATGAGATGGTTGGATGGCATCACCGACTCGATGGACATGAGTTTGAGCAAGCTCCAGGAGTTGGTGATGGACAGGGAAGCCTGGCACATGCCATGGGGTCGCAAAGAGTTGGACACAACTGAGCAACTGAACTGAACTGACTGATAGATATTATGGTCAGGTAGTGGAATGCTCCATTTTTTTTTCTTCTTTTTCAAGTGATTTGGTTAGGCTAGTTCCTCTGTTCTTCAATATATATTTTAGAATCTTGCTGGTTGTTTTGACTGGAATTGCATTCTGTACATCAATGTGGGAAGAATTAGAAAGGTAAAATGGTACAGCCACTTTGGAAAACAGCCGAGCAGTTCCTCAGAACAGATGAGGCTGCTGTCTTCATCCTGCAGTCCTGCCTCTAGGGCCTCCCTCAGGAGAAATAAAAATACAAATATGTCCACATGGAAACTTGTGCACAAGCTTTCTTATTGCCATTATTCATCCTTCCAAATGTAGGAATAATCCAAAAGTTCATGAATTGATAAATGTGTAAGTAAAATGTGGTATATCAATAAATGGGGGCTTCCCTAGTAGCTCACTGGTTTAAAAATCCACCTGCAATGCAGGAGACCCCGGTTCAATTCCTGGGTTGGGAAGATTCCCTGAAGAAGGCATTGGCTACCCACTCCAGTATTCTTGGGCTTCCCTTGTGGCTCAGATGGTAAAGAATCTGCCTGCAGTGCAGGAGACCTGGATTTGGTCCCTGGTTTGGAAGATCCTCTGGAGGAGGGCATGGCAACCCATTTCAGTATTCTTGCCTGGAGAATCCCCATGGACAGAGGAGCCTAGCGGGCTGCAGTCCATGGGGTTGCAAAGAGTTGGACACAACTGAGCGACTAAGGACAGCACACAATACATATCCATAAATGGAGTACTATTTGTCAACAAAGGTCTGTCTAGTCAAGGCTTTGGTTTTTCCAGTGGTCATGTATGGATGTGAGAGTTGGACTATAAAGAAAGCTGAGTGCCAAAGAATTGATGCTTTTGAACTGTGGTATTGGAGGAGACTCTTGCAAGTCCCTTGGACTGCAAGGAGATCCAACCAGTCCATCCTAAAGGAGATCAGTCCTGGGTGTTCATTGGAAGGACTGATGTTGAAGCTGAAACTTCAATACTTTGGCCACCTGATGCGAAGAGCAGACTCATTTGAAAAGACCCTGATGCTTGGAAAGATTGAGGGCAGGAGGAGAAGGAGACAACAGAGGATGAGATGGTTGGATGGCATCACTGACTCAATGGACATGGGTTTGGGTGGACTCCAGCAGTTGGTGATGGACAGGGAGGCCTGGCGTGCTGCGGTTCATGGGGTCGCAAAGAGTCGGACACAACTGAGCGACTGAACTGAACTGAAATAGGAATAAAGGACTGATGAGTGCTACAGTGTGGGTAAGCTTTGAAAACATTACAACAGGTGAAAGAAGCCAGTTCCCAGAGATGACATTATGTGTAGGCTCCATTGGTACGAAATGCCCAGAACAGACAATTGCAGGGGCAAGATGGTAGGTTGTTAGTGGCTGGAGGGAGGCAGTGGGGAGTGAGTGCTGAGGGCACACGGCTCTGGGTGATGAAACTGGGAAGTGGTGATGGCTGCACAACCCGAAGAATATACCAGAGCCAGTTCAGTTTCACACTTTGCATTCTAAGTTGCTTCAGTCATGTCTGACTCTTTGTGACCCCACGGACTGTATCCCGTCAGGCTCCTCTGTCCATGGGATTCTCCAGACAAGAATACTGGAGTGGGTTGCCATGCCCTCGTCCAGGGGATCTTCCCAACCCAGGGATCGAACCTGTGTCTCTTATATCTACTGCATTGGCTACCAGGTTCTTTACCACTAGTGCCAGTTCAGTTTCACCCTTTAAAAGGGTAAATTTTATATTTTGTGAATTATGAAGCAAATTTTTTATTAAGCATTTGGGCAGAATTGACATCTGTAACTGTACTTGAACTGTCTTGAATCTTCCTATCTGTGTACTTTCATGTCCATGTGTTCAGATCAATTAAAATTCTTTTTCTAAATGTGTTGTAGCTATCAGCCTGCAGATCCTGTACACATTAGGTTAGATTTTTACATGAAGAACTCATTTTTTAGGGGGCTGTTGTAAATGGTACTTTTCTAGCTTTCTGGGTGTTCGTGGCTGGTGTGCAGAAACGTGATTGATGTTCACAGACCCACCTTGCATTCTGCAATCTTCCAAGCCTTACTTTTTGGCCCCCAGAGCCTATCTGTAGGATCTTCTACCTGGGCAATCTTGTCATATGCACATGGGGTCTGTTTCCTTCTTTCTGCTCGGCATGGCTATGATTTCCTGTCCTTGCCCCCTGCCAGGCTGGAGAGGACACCCAGCCCCGTCCCATCCCAGGTGGAGCCTGTCTTCCCCTGGAAGATGATGCCCTGGGGTTAGTTTGAAGAGGCTCCCTCCAGTTCCTGGTTTGCTGGGGCTTTTGTCATGAGTGGATGTCGGACTCTGTCGTGCTTTTTCTTCTTCTGTTGGTGTGATAGTTTGGTCTTTCTTGTTTCATCTCTTAATATGGTGAAGTCCATTGATTGTTGAATCTGGACTCTCTCGTTGTTCCAGGAAAACCCCAACCGGGTCACGATGTATTTTTCTCTCCATGTGCTGCTGCGTCTGTTTGCTTACATATTGTTGTGCATTTCTGTGTCCGATTTCAGGGGGGATTTTAATCTGGACAGGTTTTTTGTTGTCTCTGGTTTTGGCCTTATTAACGAGCTGGGACATTTTCCCTCCTCTTGTTTTCTGGAAGAGAGCATGTGGAGCTGGTGGCTGTTTCTTCTTTAAACGTTGGCTAAATGCACCATTTGTGTCTAGTATCTTCTCTTGCAGAAGGTTTTAGTGACGTGCATGCTTATTTCTGGTGCTGCGGGGCAGTGTCCTGTCGAGGCTGGGTGGGTCCCGTTGGCGTGGGGTCTATCTTTCAGTTCTGTCCAGTTCCAGTCTGTCAGTGTGAAGCTCTGTGGAAGGCAGAGCCCTCTGTGCTTGTGACGTGGGGCGCATCCACAAGCAGACGCATGGCTGCTCCTTGGCAGGGGGGGTTATATGGCGAGGGCTGCCATGGGCACAGAGCCTGGCTCTCTGCCCCTCTGGCTACTGCGCGGGGTGTGTTTTGAGGCTTCTTGTTCAGGGCACCCTGGGTGGACTAAAGGCGAGGTCTCCTGGGATGCTTTTGTCTCTCCTGTGGAAGTTAGCCAATCAGGAAAGTAAAGGAGTGAGTGAGTCAGAGGCGGCTGGGGGCGAACTGACATGGGAGTCTCCTTCCTGTCGAGGTGCCCTCTGTCCCTGAAGCGTCTCCTTCCAGGGAGGCCAGGCTGTATTAGAGCCTTGAGCATGGTCTCTGCCTTCTGCCCAGCAGGGAGGTGGCACAGCTCAGCACCCGCCTCCTCCTGGTACTGCCGTGCATGGCGGGCCATGGCCAGGCTGCCGTGAAGGCCACTGAGCACAGGACCCCAGCAAGGGCTCCCACTTACCCTCCGCCTGGGCAACAGGAAGCTTCTGGCCATCTGTGTGGGTGGCAGCCTAGACGCCCCCTGTAGGTCCTCCTTCTGTTTATGTGTCCCCTCTGGAGCTGCAGGGTGCTCAGCACAGCAGGTGTCAGGCCGTGCCACCAATGTGGGACGATGTCCCCTCTTCACAGCATGGCCCCCCGAGGTGCCCAGGGTGTGTGGTTCCACAGGACTGGAACAGAGCCAGCTATCTGCATCTGCTGGAAGTTGGCCTTTCTAGGACCAGAGAGGATGAGAGTATCTAGTAGGCTTAAAGCTTTGAATTCTCAAATGTTAAGGGTTTTGTTTTTAATAAAGATGTACCTTTTGTGCAATCATCCTTCAGTAAGTGGTGGGTCATAATCACCTCTGAGTGTTAACGATCTGTTAATAATCACGTGACAGTATGGGCACCACTGAGAAGAGGCTGAAGTAGGACCCAGGTGACCGGCACCCACCCAGACCCCCTGTGTCCAGAGGGCATGTGTGGGGGATGGCTCAGGGCTGGGAGCAGTCCCCACTGTGCAGTCAGACACTTTTCTCGAGATGCTCTTCCTGGAGAACGACTGTATAGACACACCATCTGTGGTCCTTGCAGAGGTCAGACAGGTCTGCCTGGAAGCAGGACAAGATGGTCCCACAAGGCTCAGCACGACACCCAGACCCAGCGCTGGACGCCGGTGCCTGCAGTGCCAAGGTGAGCGTGAGCCCGAGGGCAGTGTTAAGTGTGGGGATGCCATCTCCTGGCCGCTCCTGACTTGTTTATGTTTTTAGGCAAGTTTTAAGTTCACAACAAAATTGAAGGGAAATTACAGAGATTTCCCACCCCCAGCCCCCGAGCACCATCCACTTCCCCAAGATGGTGCGTGTGTTGTAGTCGATAGATCCATGTTGTCATCACATGGGGACCACTTTGGGGGCTGTACTGGCTGTAGGTTTGATGAGTATAAGACCACACATGTAAGACAACATGTATTCCCCAAGCCAGTGTCATGCAGAGTGTTTTTACTGCCTTACAGAGCCTCCAGGCTCCACCCATGGTGCCTCTTAAGATCCTGGGTTCGGGTGAAACCCCTGATGCCTTGAATCCCAGGGCGTTGTGTCTGCAGCCTGAGAAAACCCTCGGCCCACAGTTCACGCAATGTTTCTGACCATGAGGCCCAAGCTGTGGGCCTCTCAAGGGAAGCCCCGTCAGGATAGGACGCTGATGTCTGCCTGTGACCTCAGGATTCCCGCAGCCTCCCCTCCCTGGACGCCCATGGGCCTGGGAGCAGAGCTCCACCTGCCGCTAGACTCGTCCATGCTTGGTGGTTGATTCCTGGGCCCTCGGGCTCCTCCAGTGCTGGCAAAGCAACGTCTGCTCTGCGTTTTGTCTCATAAACCAGATGGAACTCTGAGCAGCAAGGTTGTTTCTGGTCACATGTCATGGGAGCCAACTCCTGTGATAATTTTCTGAGGAGAAAGTCTGGTTCTTTCAAAGCCCCTGGTGCAACAGCTCTGCTGTGGGGACTTCTGAGGGGGATGTCTCTGTCCTGTGACCAAGTTTCACTGTTCTTTTTCTTTTAGATGGAAAAGTTGTACCTGCGTTATTTGAGAGCAGAGAGCTTTAGAAAAGCCCTGATTTATCAGAAGAAGTACCTTCTGCTGCTCATTGGTGGCTTCCAGGACTCTGAACAGGAAACCCTGTCCATGATCGCCCACTTGGGGGTGTTCCCTTCCAAAGCAGACAGGAAGGCGGCGGAGTCCCGCCCCTTCACCAGGTTCCGCACAGCCGTCCGGGTGGTGATCGCCGTCCTAAGGTACTGCCTGTCTGCTAGTGTGAGGTCCTTCAGTCTTTAAACTCTACAGTTGTTTCCTCTTTTAAGATGAATGACATTTGAGGCCTTAAAATGTAAACGACCTTTACGTTCTGGAAACAACGTTGTGCAGAGCTACACCTTCTAAGACAGAAGGGTGTAAGGCTGCCTTTTTATTATAAAACAAAGCCTTCCCCTTAATGGGGCTCTTGTGATAACAGTCTGATCATGCTTAAAACTGTATTTCACTTCTTTGCATTTCAGTTTCTTATATTTTAGTCAAATCTGTTACATAAAGGTCACCATGTGCGCAGAAAGATGTGGCTCCCGCCCCCGCCTCAGGGTACCCCTGCCTACCTGGCCCTGTCCAGCCTCCAGTGTGTACGCAGGAGGTACTTTTGGAGTGGGGTGGACTCCGTGGTATGATGACAAGAAATTTTGACTGTTTCACAATTAACAGTGATGAAAATCTATTTCATTTTATAATTTTAATATCTGCTGTATTTCTAAAAATGTCTGTTCTACTAAGAACTGTGCATCTGTGTTGCCCACGGAAGTGCCTCTTCAGGCCACACTCACCTGTCTGCAAGAACGGGTGCCATGGGGTGAGCGGGGCACCCTTGGCTCTTTCCTGGACTGTGTGCAAAGGTCAGGGTTCCCAAGGCCCTCAAAGATGCAGCACCCTAGCTCGTTCAGCTGCACACCTGCTGGGAGCCCCCCCGTAGGGGTGGGGGCCTCCCTCTGAGTTCTTCTGAGGGCAGACCATTCACCCACCTGACTGTCACTCCGAAACCCATCTGTCGTATTTTTGGAGAGCCGACCCTGGGCCAGGAAGAAGGTCACATGTGGGTCAACACACAGCGGTGCCTCACAGCCTTGGGACCCAGCAGCAGCAGCAGTGCTGTGGGGGTGCTGCCGGGGGTAATTGAGGAGAGGGGTCTCGGGGTCCCCACACCGCTGCACTTCTGGTCCCCATGAGTTGATAAATGCATGGAGAGCGAGAGGCCAAGTGCGTTAGTGATGGAAGACGGCACAGCGAGCCAGACAGACCTGGAGCTGGCGGGGCTGGGAGCACAGGGCGCGGCGGGGCTGTGATTGGAACGGCTGGGAGTGGGGCGGGGCCTGGGGAGGTGCTGGCATGTGCCTGGGTGGGGCTGAGGGGCGGGGCTGGGAGCGGAGAGCCGGGGTAGGGCTGGGAGCGGCCTGGGGAGGAACTGCTGACCGCGCTCTCACTGCAGGGTGTGGTCAGGGCTAAATGTTCTTGGTTATTTAAACCCCGGCTTTGCTCTAGTTTTCAGTGTTTTTCTTCCTTTTTTTGTAGGTTACGCTTTTTGGTTAAGAAGTGGCAACAAGTAGATGGCAGAGGAGCCCTAGCACCAGGCCAAGCACTGCACCCAGGTACCTCCGACCCCAAATGTTTCAGCGGCAGGGTTCCTTCTCAGGGCCAAGTGGGAAGACGCAAAGCCCAGGGAGAGACCAGCGACTCAGCTAGTATGCTTGTCAGGAGGCTTAGGGATTGCGAAGGAAAATGGTTTTTATTTGGGCTACAGACACAGGTTTGTATAGTTAATGTTTATGAAGAAAGTGGTTCAGAGCAATGACTGAAGGATACAGAAATGCCGCATGTATTGACTAATACCTTATTTTCAATAAAAAGCCTTTCTGTTCCCTAAATGGAGTGAAGTTCTACTTCACTCAGGAAGCATGGCTGCATCCTTTGTTTCAGTCCCGTCCAGTCTGCGGTTGTCCGCTGCCACATCTGACCAGCCAGGCCCAGGTGTAGCCAGGCCACCTGGGCCATCTGCAGTGGTCAGTGCCCTGCACGGCCACTGGGCTTCCCTAGTGGTGCCTGTCAGCTTAGACTTCCACCCGTGAACCCTCACATCTTGAAATCAGATGGCTTCAAGGTTCTTCAGGAGGTTCCCCCACATCCCCTGCCTCTGAGGAACCTGGTGGTCTCCATCCAGGGTTTCTGCGTCTCTCACTCCTCAGAGCTGGGTGTGGGAGATCCACCCCAGGCCACCGGGCGCCCTCCTCTCTTCATCAGGGTGCTGAGCCCTCCTCCAGGATACTGCCCACCCAGATGCAGATGGTTAGGGTCTGCCCTGCAGGAGCAAAATGCAGGTGCTCAAAACTCAGGTTCCTTCTTGAGGTTTTTTAAATACAGTTTTTATAATGAATACTTTAAAGATGTCTTGAAATTGTCATGCAGGCTCTTAAAAGCTTGTAAATTTTAAATTTTAGTGGATGATCCTTTACAAAAACACATTTTTCTCTTTCCTTAATCCCTTTGTTGTTAAATATTTCTAGGGGAAGGATTCCTGGTACCACAGCGGCAGCAGTCTCCACCTGTCACCCGTGAATCCCCACCCACCCGAGACGTGTCTTCCAGCCAGGCCAGGGACCCTGTGCCAAAAGTATCACCACGCAGGAGGGAAAGGTGAGCAGAGGAACCTCAGCTGCTTTTCCACTACGGGGTCCTAGCTGTCGGCAGGGGCAAGTCTGCGGAGAATGAGGCTTTGTGCAGAAGTCTTCCTGGGCAGATTTGTGTGGGTGCCCAGGTCCGCCTCCAGTGGAAAGGCCCCTGGGCATGTGAACCCCCACACACATGCACGTACTCACTCACACACATGGAAGGGTTTGGTGCTAGCTTTACTTAATCTCTCTTCTTTGAGATTTTCTTCTTTGGGGTTTTCGCACATTTAATATATCTTTATACTTAGGACTCACTTGGCAAGTGAGATGTTAGAGTGATAATGTTAAACATCTGTAAGTTATTTGGGAGAATAAGTGTTTTCAATTAGGCCTTGTAGTTAAATGGGAGAGTGTAATCCTGTTTAAAAATTCAAATGAGGAAAGGTTTCCTGGTAGCTGGGGTGGTGGGAGCTATGATTTTGTGAGACTGTCAAATGCTGTGGCCGTGGGGTCACATGCTGCGGCCATGGCGGGGATCGGCTATGTGCCGTGGCCTTGATCATCTTCATGATTCGCACCCCAATTTCCTGACCATGAGATTTCTCAGCCAAGCACTGCATGTAAGAGAAATGTGATTTCCATTTCCACTTCTCCAGATTGACACATAAGTAGTAATAATCGTATTCAAATGCTCAAGTATGATTTTAGAAGTCATTTATTTCATTCTTTTGACTATGACTTCTCCAGTATTTTGAACCTACCCATGAAGTGGGTAGAAAAGCTCAGTTTATGTCTGTGATGTTGGACCCACACTGGAGGCTTGGGCAGGTGTGTCTTCTGCTGTCTGCGAGTGCTTTCCTGGGACTCGGAAAGGAGCTATCAGAGCAAACACGTCCACCTCTGCCCCCAGGGTGGCAAGGATGAAACATGTTTGCTATCTCACTCCATGGCCTCTGGTTGGTGATGACACCTCCATTTGAACTGTGTGTTAAGAGTGTGACAATCTCGGGCATAACTGCTCTGACCGGAGGAGCCAGACCCACAAGTATGGGCAGCCTGTTGTGCTAGAGGCTGTGTTCTGCTCATGTGTGTCTCCACTGAGCATATCCTGCCAGTGCATGTGGTCCCTCCAAGAATTGTGTTTTGAAAGTCGTGGCCCCAGAGTGAGGCAGAGTGTACAGCCATGTGAGCCTGTGAGGACCCAGAAGCCTGGTTCTGTTCGAGGAGGGCCGGGACTCTCAGTACGGCTGTGGCCTCCCTGGGCCCAGGCTGGTGCTCCTCTGAACGAATAAGTGGTGGCCAAGGCCTTTTGTATGTGGATGGTGCTCAGGTGAGTAAGATGCTCACTGCCCTGGGAGGAAGTAGGCCGTGACATGGTCACTGGAGGTCAGGAGGAGAGGCAGCCACATGTGGGACGCTGGGCTGAACCAGGTGGGATGCTAGGAAGACTAGTGTGTGAAAATTTAGTGAATTAAATAATACACAATAGCTTTTAGTTGTCTTAAACTTGGAGAAGTTAGTTTCTAAAGGACAATGTTTTTTAAAGCCATACTTTCCCCTTGTAGTAAAGAAAAGATACAAAGATAGCATCCAATTTACCCTGTTTCCCACTGGTGTCCAGTCCCAGCACCACTGCCTGTCACACTCCCTGCATTCTGTCTGCTGAGTTGACTTCTTGTTTGTCCCTTGGTTGTTTGTTGTTTGAAGATCCAGTCCACTCCCAAATCCCAGATCAGAAAGATCCCTGACTGCTTCTCAAGATCCAGAACATTCCTTGACGGAATATATTCACCACTTAGAAATGATCCAGCAAAGACTGGGAGGCATGCCACCAGGTAACCAAAGTCCTGTCTTCCCCCATGACCTGAGAGACCCGGGCGTGGTCAGACGTGGAGGTGGGTGGGATCCAGCCTGGTCAACCTTGTTAGTGTCTCTCCTGCTGACCAGCCGTCACTGAAGTACCAGAAGGAGGGTTGAGAGTGGAGACACCTGGGGGCTGGGGAGGGGTGAAGGGCACACCATGTGGGGGTCATGGACTCAAGCACCAGGTGGGCCTCTGGGCCTTCATCTCACACGCCCATTATGCTATGTTCACAGGGTGTCGTTTGTTCAGAGTTTCTCAACCCTCATAATTTAAACTACTGCGCGTCTTAATTGCTGTTCTTGTTTTCACCAAAAATAAGATTAATGCAATGATAGTGTTTTGAAATTGTGAAATTCTTCTTAAAAGACGTGAAGCCTTCTAACAAATTGTTTCCTCATTTCTCTTTGTGTTCAGATTCCACTTCAAAGAAGTCCTCCTGCCAGAAGATTAAACAGTGAATAAACTCCTCTGACAATTTTATTTGAGGAAGACATTTGATTTTCTGAGGGGAGCTTGTGCTGTGGCATGCTGAGTGCCAGCCCTGTGTCATCCGTTAAGTGTTCTCACCCTTACATTTTGCTGCGAAGCCAAATGGGGTGTTTTCTTTGTAATTCAGCACGTTTTGGCTTCTCATCTTGATGAGGTAGCCCCTTGGTTCTGTTTTGGTCACGCCTCCACGCCTACCTCCACAGAGGATAAGCAGAGGATGACTTCCTGTTTATTTTCTTAAAGTGTACAGCTGGAAACTTAGTTTAAAACAAAAACATTAAAAAAGAACAATAAAATTAAAGCCCTGATATACTTGTGAATAGTCCTGTGTTTTGTTGTTTTGTTTAGTTTATCCAGTTTACTTTTATCACTGGCAAAAAAATAAAACTTAGAACTTTTATAAACTCCTTTCAGTCAAAAAAACTCTCAAAGCTCTGGTAAGACAAATAGCCATGTGCCTGTTGATTCACCTTGCTTGGGCTCTTATTTTATTTTTGTCAGACATATTTATTTCTCATGATTATGATCTTTTTTATGTTTTACTCATGCTCACCTGTACCTGGTAGTGATGTCCAGCCAAGTGTCCTTTACCCAGACATCCACTGTAAAGGTATATGTACAAGTATCTCAGTGTGTTTCTAGGACCTTTGAGCATGATGTTTATTCTGCTGGCCTTGGTTTCAATATAAAACAACCTTTTCTAAGTCACTACTTATTTATCTTTGGGATGGATCTTTCTCTCAGTCTGCAACTTGGGTGCGTTTTCTGCTGCTTAGCCAGTACTGCCGTAGGTCACTGTTCTACAGTCATCCTACCTTTTCCACAAAGTCCTCATTCTTCCTTTTGATGTTGCTGAAGCTGAAATCTTGACCAGCTCCAGGAGCAGGAATCCAAGAAATGGCTTTTCACTCTCAACATCCAGAAGAATGACAGTTGAAATTGATGATCAAATACTGAATGAATAAATATCCGTGTACATCATTGTTAAGCTAATGAGGGAAGGAGTGGGCTCATAACCACCATCACACCAACTGTTACCATGGGGGCTGATAATTAAAAAGAACACAGGTCACACCTGCTGATGAGGGAAATTCTTCACAGTAAAGCACCAGCTTATTAATATAGAGGGAGCAATAGATACAGTTAGAAAACCTCCAGTTCTGCCCTAAAATAATCAGTTCACGTTAGGTTCATCAACAGGTCCTAAAACCAAGGGGAGGTTCCCCTTCATGGTGCAGGGGCCAAGGAGTGTCCACTATGACTCCGGGGCACAGTCTCCTGCAAGGCAGATGTCACGTGGGGAGTAGGGGGGCCATCCAGAGTAGCAGTAACGTGGAAAGGGCAGTGCCCTGCATCCACACATCTTCCTCCCATCACATGGGCCTGGTTTTCTGGGCCTCACTTAGCTGGTTGAGTGACCAGCACTGTCCTTCCTAAAAGATCTGAGCCCTCAACAGTCTTGTTTCTAGAGGACTTCCTTTCTTACACAGTCAAACCTGAAAGTACTGAGGACAGGAGGTGTCCCTGGAGATACCAAGTTACAGGTACAGGTTTCATTGTGCTCGGGCTGTGCCAGCCCCCAGGCTTCCCCTCAGTGACTGGGTCACTTACACCAGCCGATGCAGGAGCCCCCACCCCTGCTGGTTCAGAGGGACCACTGTCACCAGCACAGCAGAGCCCATGGATGGAGCAGAGTCACAGATGGAAAGCAGGAACTTCCCCAGGATTGTCTGACAGCAGTAAGAGGGGCATGTCCCACCTTCTGTGGCCCCAGGCTGATATATTCGGCTGCGGGAGAAATGGCCATAAGGGGGTCAGCAGGCAGAGAAGGCAATGGCACCCCACTCCAGTACTCTTGCCTGGAAAATCCCATGGACGGAGGAGCCTGGTGGGCTGCAGTCCATGGGATCGCTAAGAGTCGGACACGATTTAGTGACTTCACTTTCACTTTTCATGCACTGGAGAAGGAAACGGCAACCCACTCCAGTGTTCCTGCCTGGAGAATCCCAGGGACAGGGAAGCCTGGTGGGCTGCCATGTATGGGGTTGCACAGAGTCAGACATGACTGAAGCAGCGCAGCAGCAGCAGCAGCAGCAGGAGAAAGGCCTTCCCACCATCAGTAGCCGAGCTGCAGCTGGGTGACATCAAGGAATCCCAGGGTCATGAGCCTAGCATGTACTTTTGCTGTGAGAAGAATTTTCTATCAGAAGCAGTGATGGTGAGCAAGGAATTTGGGAAGTCCTTAGAGGATTCCCAGCAGGAACAGCAGGTTCATCTGCAGAACAGGAGAGGACCGGGCACAGGGACTCCCCGCAGACATTCCACGGGAACCCTACAGAGCTGTTCATGCCATAACTCTCACCTTCTCGACCCGCTTGCATCATCTTATTCACTGCCACCTCTCCATCACCACCCAAATGTCCTGCAGTACAGTTTTGACACTACCCGGGGTCAGCATGGAGTCCCCAGGCAGCCCACACTTCTGCCTGGCCAGCTGTAAGCTTGCCTGAGCATCAGACCTGCAGGTCTTTGTCTAGGTCTCACTCAAACCCAACAGCCTACGGCTTTCTCGGTTAGTAGGCTGGAGCAGCAGCCAAGATGTGGTCACAGAAAAGTCCACATGCACCAAGCCTGGGCCTCTCTTAGTTGTGGGTTCTGCAGGGTGTCTGACTACTTGTCTTTCATTCTAGAAGGGAAACGGTGATAGTCCACAGACCACAGGTTTTTAAGGAATTTAGCTCTCACCATCTAAGGCATCTAGGGTACTACTTCCTGCTCACTAGGACCAATTACTATGATATGATATCTAAGCAAAGACCCTAAGGTAAGGCAGGGAAGTTGTCCCTGCCCACTGAGGAAAAATGACAAGGGAACCTAAAGGTAAAAGCTTTCATGATTGCACCTGAGACATGCCATCACCTCTGGACCCCATCAAAAGTGTATCCCAAAAGAGTTAGAGAAGTACAAGCAATAAAACTAGATGTAAGCAGCAGCCTTCCACTGAAAACCAGACACAGTATGGTCTCAGCTCAGGCTGCTATGACAAAATACCACAAACTGGGTGGTGTATAACCAACGGAACTTTGTCTCAGAGTTCTGGAGGCTGAAAGTTCAAGATCAGGGTGCTGGCAGGGTGGGTTCTGGTGAGGGCCGCTCTTGAGTTGCAGACAGCTGACTTTTCCTCATGTCTTCACATGATGGAAAGCACAGTGGGGAGCGAGCGCTCTCATGACCCTTGTAAGGGCACTAACCCCATCCTGAGGGCTCCATCTCATGGCCTCATCTGCCCCCCAGAGCTTCCACCTCCCGCTGCCATCCCATTGTGGGTAGGATTTTATCACAGGAGGCTTGTCCATCACCAGTGCACACAGACCTGGCCTGAACAGACCCTGGAGGCATACATGAATGACTCAGCAGGTGCTCAGATTCGTGGTCCTGAGTCTTCCTCCTACCTCATGTCTCCTCTTCAGGCTGCATCTGTGGTCTCAGGGTACGTTCCCTGTGACCAGCTGGCAGAACAGGAGGAAGCACAGGATTGTTCTGCAGATGGATCTGCAAGAGTGATGGCTTCAACCAAAAGTAGACACACACACCCAGCTTGGGGCTGTGGGAGATTTCCTGTCGGCCAACTTCAGATGGTGCATTGTGGTCCATTTTGTATGGAAAGAGCGCTGACCTGAGTTTCTGACCCATAAGGTTTCCCTGAGTAGTTGATTTTCCAGCTGGCTAACACTAGACAGAGAAAAGACTGCCAACTGATACCAAGGATGTCTACAGGGCAGTAAGGAGATCTGCTCTCCACAAGACTCACTGTGGAAGTACAGAAGGTGGACAAGAAGATTTGCCTGTGGGTGTCACTCAGCTTCTTTCTTCAAGTGGCAGCAACCAGACCTCTCACCAAGGCCTCCTGGCTTCTTCCTGGCATTCTTCTCAATGCTTGAACTGCCAACAGCAGAGGCCAGTGCTGAGCCCTTCATGTGGTGAGCTGGTTCCCGCCACCATGGAGGCGGCAGTGATTGCTTCCACCAGGAACAGACACAATCCAGGTGTGGCTTCGGCTCCCCTGTCTACAGTGCATCTGCTGACACCAGTATCTGTGGACCTGGAGATGTTTTACTCGTTGCTGTAGCTCTCTGTGATGCTGCCCCTTAGAAGCAGGCATAATTTAAAGCAATGAAAGTGCAGGTTGAGCTCGCACATAGAATCTACTGGTCTTACGTGTTGTAGGAGGTCACCAAGAAGACATGACTGTGGGTTGACCTGTGACTTGGCCCTGGGCTGTCAGAGGCTCTCCCTGATCCTTGACTTGTGTATTCCGCTTGCCTTCTCCACACTAGAAGCTGCCCCAAGGGCACAGCTGGGAGAGAGCAAGGTGGTGGCGAGACCATATGAAGGTGTGCATGACTGAACCCAGTTCAGGCCTCCATATAAGCTCTTAACATTCTGCTGGATGCACCTAATACCAAAACCAGACAAAGATGCCACAAAAAAACAAAACTACAGGCCAATATCACTGATGAACATAGATGCAAAAATCCTCAACAAAATTCTAGCAAACAGAATCAAACAACATATTAAAAAGATCATACACCATGATGAAGTGGGCCTTATCCCAGGGATGCAAGGATTCTTCAATATTTGCAAATCAACCAATGTGATATACCACATTAACAAATTGAAAGATAAAAACCATTTGGTTATCTCAATAGATGCAGAGAAAGCCTTTGACAAAATTCAATGACAATTTATGATAAAATCCTCCAGAAAGTGGGCATAGAAGGAACATACCTCAACATAATAAAAGCCATATATGATAAACCCACAGCAAACATTATCCTCAATGGTGAAAAATTGAAAGCACTTCCCCTAAAGTCAGGAACAAGACAAGGGTGCCCACTCTCACCACTACTATTCAACATAGTTTTGGAAGTTTTAGCCACAGCAATCAGAGAAGAAAAAGGAATAAAAGGAATCCAGGTTGGAAAAGAAGAAGTCAAACTCTCACTGTTTGCAGATGACATGATCCTCTACATAGAAAACCCTAAAGACACTACCAGAAAATTATAGAGCTAATCCATGAATATAGGAAAGTTGCAGGATATAAAGTTAACACACAGAAATCCCTTGCATTTCTATATACTAACAATGAAAAAACAGAAAGAGAAAGTAAGGAAACAATTCCATTCACCATTGCAATGAAAAGAATAAAATACTTAGGAATAAATCTACCTAAAGAAACAAAAGAGCTATATATAGAAAACTATAAAACACTGATGAAAGAAATCAAAGAGGACACAAACAGATGGAGAAATATACCATGTTCATGAATCGGAAGAATCAATATAGTGAAAATGAGTGTACTACCCAAAGTAATCTATAGATTCAATGCAATCCTTATCAAGCTACCAACGGTATTTTTCACAGAACTAGAACAAATAATTTCACAATTTGTATGGAAATACAAAAAACCTCAAATAGCCAAAGCAATCTTGAGAAGAACAGAACTGGAGGAATCAACCTGCCTGACTTCAGACTAGACTACAAAGCTACAGTCATCAAGACAGTATGGTACTGGCACAAAGACTGAAATATAGATCAATGGAACAAAATAGAAAGCCCAGAGATAAATCCACACACCTATGGACACCTTGTCTTTGACAAAGGAGGCAAGATATACAATTGAGAAAAGACAAGCTCTTTAACAAGTGGTGCTGGGAAAACTGGTCAACCACTTGTAAAAGAATGAAACTAGAACACTTTCTAACACCATACACAAAAATAAACTCAAAATGGATTAAAGATCTAAATGTAAGACCAGAAACCATAAAACTCCTAGAGGAAAACATAGGCAAAACACTCTCTGACATAACTCACAGCAGGATCCTCCATGACTCACTTCCCAGAGTAATGGAAATAAAAGCAAAAATAAACAAATGGGACCTAATGAAACTTAAAAGCTTTTGCACAACGAAGGAAACTATAGGCAAGGTGAAAAGCCAGCCTTCAGAATGGGAGAAAACAATGGCAAACAAAGCAACTGACAATAATTAATCTCAAAAATATACAAGCAGCTCCTACAGCTCAATTCCAGAAAAATAAATGACCCAATCAAAAAATGGACCAAAGAACTAAACAGACATTTCTCCAAAGAAGACATACATATGGCTAACAAACACATAAAAAGATGATCAGCAGAACTAATTATCAGAGAAATGCAAATCAAAACCACAATGAGGTACCATCTCATGCTGATCATAATGGCTGCTATCAAAAAGTCTACAAACAATAAATGCTGGAAAGGGTGCGGAGAAAAGGGAACCCTCTTACACTGTTGGGAATGCAAACTAGTACAGCCACTATGGAGAACAGTGTGGAGATTCCTTTAAAAACTGGAACTAGAACTGCCATATGACCCAGCAATCCCACTGCTGGGCATACACACTGAGGAAACCAGAATTGAAAGAGACGTGTGTACCCCAATGTTCATCACAGCACTGTTTACAATAGCCAGGACATGGAAGCAACCTAGATGTCCACTGGCAGATGAATGGATAAGAAAGCCGTGGTACATATACACAATGGAATGTTAGCCATTAAAAAGAATGTATTTGAATCAGTTCTAATGAGGTGGATGAAACTGGAGCCTATTATACAGTGTGAAGTAAGCCAGAAAGATAAACACCAATACAGAATATTAATGCATATATATGGAATTTAGAAAAATGGTAACAATGATCCTATCTATATGCCAGGCAGCAAAAGAAGCACAGATGTAAAGGACTCTATGGGAGAAGGCAAGGGTGGGATGATGTGAGAGAATAGCATTGAAACATGTATATTACCATATGTAAAACAGATGACCAGTGCAAGTTGAATGCATGAAGCAGGGCACTCAAAGGCAGTATTCTGAGAGAACTCAGAGGGACGGGGTGGGGAGGGAGGTGGGAGGGGAGTTCACAATGAGGGGACACATGTGCACCTGTGGCTGATTCATGTTGATGTATGGCAAAAACCACCACAATGTTGTAATTATCCTCCAATTAAAATAAATAAGTAAAATTTTAAAAGTTAAAAAAAGATTCTGGTGGATGCAGAGAGTTATCTTCTGGTCCCCCAAGACAAACCTCATCAGTTCCCTGCTTATCAAACCTGCTGCCTGATGACCTGGAGGGTCTGCCTCTTTCTTGGATCTCTCCTTGCCCTCGTGTACAGGGGCTAGTGTGTGAACCAGCATTACAGATCCCATTGCTGGAAGCAGTTGCCTGGGCTGAAGAGTAGAATGGCTAGCTGAAGGCTTGCTTTCAGCACCAGCTTAGAAATGTCTTTCAAGTTGGAGGTAATGTTGCAGACTTGTGTGTGCCTTAAACCAGTAGCACATACATCATGTATATCCCTTACAGCCAGACTGCAGGTGCCTGAAAATCAAGAGACAGACTCTTCCATTGCAAGTGCAAGTTGGATTCTCTATCACAGTTTCTTGATCACAGTTAAGCAAAGGAGTACCAAGATGCCCCGTGTGGGTCACAGGTTCCACACATTCTTCCTTGAGTGTGGAGCAGCCCTACCCTCTCCACTGCCCAGATAATGACTTCTCCTTTTGCCTCCTGGTTCCTAGATTCACGAACTGAGGGTTCCCAGACACCATCCATCATTTATGTCCAGTAGAACAGGGAGTGTTCCTTTTGGGGACCAGGACCTCTAACCCTGCAGAATCTAAACTTGGAGGACAGGAGGCACAGAGTTCCCCAGTGGACCATTGGCAGTGATCTTAAGTGGGCCACTCCTGTTTCCACCTTTGGGTTTTAGACTCAGGTAGCTTTCTTATTGGGAAATGGTGCCATAGATGGCTCCCATCTTTGCAAAATATTACCTCCACCTTGGCACTTCAGCTGTGCCTTTAGCTGACTGTCCCAGTGCCCGGTCAGGCAGCAGATCTGTGCTCACTGCACATCCTGCTGTGTAAAGTGCACCCTGCATTTCCTTTGCTGTAAGGTGGGATCCTGTGCCAGAGGAGCTAACACTCCATAAGCCCTTGCTGGCTGACACCTGTGGACAGGAGGTCAAACCTACCTATGCAGTATGAATCTATTTCTGTGAAAACAAAACTGCTGGCCCTTCCCGGATGGAAGAGTTCCAGTAGAGCAAATGGCTGGTTGAACTTCTCTGTGAAAGGAACCACATCAGGAGCTCCTCATTGGTCTCTTGCTGACAGGTTAGACCAAGCGAGCAGTTGGATCAGCCTTGGGCCCATAAATAGCCTCCAGCTCCATGACTTTGGTCATTCTGTCCTTGTACCCATCGTGCCAGCACACAGGTTGCCAGTAAGAAATGCTGTCAAATGTCAACTGTTAGAATTGCTGTCTGCTTGGTGACTTACTGTGTTCACAGGTGCCCTCTGGTGGCACTAACATTTTATACCAAGGCCACTCTGCTTGATGTCCATCCCAGTACGTCTTCCCACATGCTTTCCTAGTGCCCAGTCACAGAGGTCACCCAGCACTGCCCTGTGTCCACATATATTCTCACCTTGGGCCACTACTTACACACAAAAGTGAATGACAAGGAACTCTGCCCAGTGGGGGATATGTCTCCACTGTCTTTCAAGGCCAGCCCTGCATGAGGCTGTAATGTAGCTGCTGTCCATTTTCATGCTGATCTCAGGTACCGAGTCAGGCTTAAAATTCAATATTAAAAAAACTAAGATCATGGCTATCCAGTTCCATCAATTCATGGCAAATAGAAGGGGAAAAGGTGGAAACAGTGGCAGATTTCCTCTTCTTGGGCTCTAAAATCACTGTGGATGGTGACTGCAGCCATGAAGTCTAGAAGACACGCAACTAGAAGACAGTTGCTCCTTGGAAGAAAAGCTATGACAAACCTAGACAATGTATTAAAAAGCAGAGGCATCACTTTGCCAACAAAGGTCCAGATAGTCAAAACTACGGTTTTTTTCCCAGTAGTCACGTACAGACATGAGAGTTGGACCATAAAGAAGGCAGAGTGCCGAAGAATTGATGCTTTTAAACTGTGGTGCTGTAGAGGACTGTTGAGAATCCCTTGGACTGCAAGATCAAACCAGTCAATCCTAAAGGAAATCAACCCTGAATGCTCATTGGAAGGACCGATGCTGAAGCTGAAATCCAATGCTTTGCCCACCTAATGTGAAGCACCGACTCATTGGAAAAGACCCTGATGCTGGTAAAGGTAGCAGGCAGAAGGAGAAGGGGGTGACAAAGGATGAGAGGTTAGATGGCATCACCAATTCAATGGACATGAACTTGGGTAAACTCTGGGAGATGGTGAGGGACAGGAACACCTGGTGTGCTGCAGTCCATAGGGTTGCAAAGAATCGGACACGACTTGGCGACTGAACACCACCACCAAGCCAGTCCATCCCGGAATGAGGCTCAAGATTTTCCCCCTCTGTCCATGTGTCCTAAATGCTTCTCCATATGGTCATAGGTGTGAAAGGAGAGAGGGGCTCTGATACAACAGCAGTGGGTGCCCTATGGGTCTGGGCCACCTATCCTGCACTCACCTGTGACCCCTGAACAGTCTCATGTTCAGTCTTGAACATTCTCCTTGCACCTGGTGGTGGATTGCTGCTGGGCCAAACCACCCTGATGATCTTGTGAGTTTGGCAGAACCCCCTAACAAGGCACTGTTTTGTCTGCATGGTCACTTGGTGTCCCAAGGCCAAATGGTCCATCTCTATCAGAGCACAGAAGCACACCAAGACTTTTTTTTTCCCTAAGAGGCAAATAATTCTCTGCTTCCAGGGGCATGGCAGAACCTAGGGTTCTGATTCATGAATCTCCTGCTGAGATGTGCCAGAAACTCCACATCATATCGTTTCCCACCACCACCATCACCTGCTAGACCATATGGCTGGGGCAGCACAACTGCTTGCATCACAGCCTCGACCAATTACAAAAACTCTTACTTTTCTGGGTTCTTCTCAAAGCTGGAAGTCTTCCAAGTCACCCAGTATTTGGGCCAGAGCACTATTCATATGTGTGGAATATGCCATTTCCAGAACCTGAAAAGATCCAACAGTATCTTCCTTTATTGATGGCTGAAGGTGCAAGATGCAATAATTGTCTTTGCCTTTTGGAAGGGATGCCCTAGGGCACCACTGGCCATTGGATCACTAAAAATGTTACAAATGTAGCAGGTCTCTGAATCTTCACAGGGTTTATCTGCTACTCTCTGGAGCACCTGTATCTTACCAAGGCCTCCAGCATCTTTGTAATATTATTGATGTAATGGAGCAGTGTGATATTCTTCAGGATGGTGAAGTCTTTGGACTACAAGAGAGCAAGAAAGGTAACATAGCCTTCAGGCAAAACTGCGTCTGTGTTCCATGTGAATGTGAAATGGTCCTGATCCTTTTTTTTCTGATGGGACAGAAAAGAACACACCAAATCTGTAGCCACCCCCTGCATCTGACACAGAAACTACTATCAGGGCTACCACTCTGTTGAGTTTGCAGGCTACTGCCATCCTCCAGGATCCAATTTCTGCAGGGATCACACTGGTGAATTTAAGACTTGGGGGACCACCATGCTGTATCCTTTAGATCCTTAAAAGTGGCCCCCAGTTCTGCCACTGTCCCACCCCCAGAGATTCTATGATCTTGACTGGAACAGATCAGTTTTAGAGGTTTCTACTTGACTTTTCCTGTTGTGATAGCTTTAACCCTACAGGTCAGGGACCCAACCTGAGAGTAACGTTAATTGCCAAGTACATCAATGCCAATTATTCAGTTTGGGACACGGGAAATGGCCACCAAGCAGGTCCACAGAGCTGGTGGGCCCACTGTAAGCTGGACCTTGGGGAGGACTCCATTAATTATCTGGCCACCATATGCAGCCACTCTGACAGGGGAGCCATGATGATAATGCAGATGTCTGGATATCAAAGTCAATTCAGACTTTGTGTACATCAGTCTTTAGAATGTTTGGCTATCCACTTTCCCCTTGGGTGTAGTTATCAAAGGAAATGGCTATTAGGCTCTGGAAAAGGACTTCAGGATTCATTTCTGTATGTACTTGTGGTATACTGCAGGGTCCTTCTTGGTATTTGGCCACCTCTTCAGTACCACATCTGAAAACCAGCTCAGTCCAGAAACTGGCTGTTTGATCCTGATTTTCTTATTCATCCATCCTTAACTTTTTTCTGCTGGTGTCTTCAACTGCCCATCTGTTTTGCCTCTAGGGATGCTGTGTTTTATTGACCATTTCTTCAACTGTCCACGGGTCAGGGTCCCTTGGCTACCACTCAGACCTTGCTGGCCACTGTAATTTGCAGTACTGACTTCTGTCAGTTACAAGCGCCTTCCTGGCCTCTTTTCTACTAGGATCCAACCCCCCCCCCCCCCCGCAAATGCTGTTCTGAAGCAAACTTTCCTACTGTCAGCTCTTGCCTACAGGGGTGAGCCGCCACTGACTAGTGGGAATGGCCATGTGTGGGTATGCTGGCTGACGCCTCCAATCTGTGCTCCAGCATCGACTGTCAGACATGTGAGTAAATGACCCTTCAGATCATTCCAACCTCCAGCCTTCAAGCTGTTCCAACTGAAGCCTTAGATGACGTAGGTCAATTCTACTATGCCCCGGCCCTCAGCAACTTAGGATAATAAATGATCCTTGTTTTAAGCCACTAAGTGTGTAGTAACTTGTTATATAGCAATAGACATAGCATCACTTTAGGGGTTTGCTATCAGTCTTTGCCTAGGTGTTAAATCCTGTATCTTAGAAGACTGATCATAAGTCTTCTACCAACTCTACACTCCAGTTTTCTTCTGATTTCTGCAGGGCTCCTGCCGGTGAATTAAACAAGGATGCTGGGGACCACCACTTATCAAGCACACTTATAATCCAGCCTCACAAAAACTTGCCTAGCTCCTGGCAGTTGATTGGTTCTTACAACCTGTCATGGACTAAACTGTGTCCCTGGAAAAGATGTTTAAGTCCTAACCCCCGGGTACTCATGAATGTAACCTTATTTGGAAATAGGGTCTTTACAGGCGATCAAATTAAGATCAGTATTATAATTAGGGCAGGTAAAAATCCAACCTAGATAGCATATTATAAAGCAGAGACATTACTTTGTCCACAAAGGTCCGTCTAGTCAAGGCTATGGTTTTTCCAGTGGTCATGTATGGATGTGAGAGTTGGACTGTGAAGAAAGCTGAGCGCCAAAGAGTTGATGCTTTTGAACTGTGGTGTTGGTGAAGACTCGAGAGTCCCTTGGACTGCAAGGAGATCCAACCAGTGCATCCTAAAGGAGATCTGTCCTGGGTGTTCATTGGAAGGACTGATGCTGAAGCTGAAACTCCAATACTTTGGCCACCTCATGTGAAGAGCTGACTCACTGGAAAAGACCCTGATGCTGGGAAGGACTGGGGGCAGGAGGAGAAGGGGATGACAGAGGATGAGATGGCTGGATGGCTTCACCGACTCGATGGACATGAGTTTAAGTAAACTCCGGGAATTGGTGATGGACAGGGGGGCCTGGAGTGCTGCGATTCATGGGGTTGCAAAGAGTCGGACATGACTGAGCGACTGAACTGAACTGAAAAATCCAATAACTGGTATCTTTAAAAACAGGGAATTTGGACACAGAAACAGACAAACATATAGGGAGAAAGGCACATGAACATCAAGGCAGACTGGCACAATGCATCTACAAGCCAAGTAACACCAGATTGCCAGCAAACCACCAGAAGCTAGCAGAGGAATAGAAGATCCTTCCCTCACAGCCCTGTCACTTCGTTCTAACTTCCAGCCCCCAGAACTGTGAGATAAACTTCTGTTAAGCCACCCAGTTAGTGGCACTTCGTTACTGCAGCTCTAGCAAACTAATATGTTCTTTTGAAGGGAAGGGGGTTATAGTTCAGCTGAATTATACTAAGAAATAACCATAATTATATGCCTATTGTCCAACAGATTGGGGAGTGGGGGGCTAGGTTGGTAGGGAAAGGTGAGCCACATGGGCAGGCTCCAGAGGTTCAAGACGGTCGAGGGAGTACTGTGGGATGCGGTGGGGGGTGGGGTGAGAAAATCTTTGAGGGCATCTACCCAGATTTCCCTAACCAGGATCCCAAACTTAGCAAAACAGAATTGTCTTGATTGGGTGTTTACCATCATAGAGACTCTTGAGCCTAGTCCTTGTCTTTCTTGTTTCAATGAAGGAAATGAGGATTTCTTCGCATGCAATCAAAGAGACTCCATCACTTTCAATGGTCTATTGGTAGCCATCAGCTGTCCGTTATTTTTCCGAAAAGCATCAGTAGTATTAAGGAATACTGGAGTGGGTTGCCATGCGCTCCTCCAAGGGATCTTCCCCACCCAGGAATGAAACCTGTATCTCTTATGTCTCCTGCATTGACAGGCAGGTTCTTTACCACTAGCAGCACCATTTAGATGATGCCCACTTCCACTATCTTTCCTTATAGCTAATATTTCCATCATAAAACGGTCACTAGGGCATTCATTCACTTCACTGGTTCACACTCCTACCTCAACACAGGTGAAAAATTAACTGGGGCAAGCACTGCTCATCAGAGGCCTTCTGTATTGGCCCAGTGGCCAGATCGTTCTGCTGCCTCTGTCACCTGAAGGATGTGATGCAGGAAAGTGACCCTCTGCATACAGCTGTGGTCACTCGCGTCCACCACAGTCCAGTGCTGCACCAGGCAGACACACTTCCCACGACACTGTGCAACAGTTCCCTCTGGATTCTCGAGTGTGTGTGTGGGGGGGAGGGGTGGGGGGCGCTCAGTGCAGCTCCACTACCCAACCCCCCCAGGCCCCGCACGTCTGTAGTTCCCTCATGTCTGTCCTCGCACTTCCCAAGGTCACCGCACCGTCTGAAATTGCTGCTGGAGCTCCTTCCAAGGCTGTTTTGAAAAGCACTTGGGCTAACACACGTCATAACGGGTCTATAAAGGACGTCCAAAGAGGTCCGGGGTGTCTAGCTGGCTCCTGGGAGTTGTGAAAAGCCCCACGAGTGAAGCCCACCCGTGTTGGAAGGAAAGCATGTGGACGCATTACTCAAGAGTAGGCCCAACGCGCCCGGAAGCCTCAAAGTTCTCCATCTCAGCTGCGCCCCACCGTCCGCGTGGACTCCACACCAGTGCCCGCTGCTCGCCCGCCTAGGGGCCTGAGGGATCGCCGCACACTGACGCCCGCCTGAGTCCAACGGCTCTAGCACACGGGCTGAGAGAGGCCTCGAGCCCGAGACCCCAACACTGAGGTTGCCACCCTGTCAGCGGAGCCTGCGCTCCAGCCGTACCGCGATCCAAGCCTCCCGCGCAGAGCCTCTCGGGAGTGACTTTCTCCCGGCTCAGTCAATGGAAGCCCGGGACGGCTTCGCCGCGTCCTCGCAGCCAATGGCAGCGAGCGTCTGGTGTTGCTGGGCGGGGCCAGGCGCCCACCAAGCTGGCTACCCGCCGCACACGCGCGCTTCCCTGCCCTCTCTTCCCACCGCGCACGCGCGCTCCGTGCAGGGCCGGCAGGGCTGTCGGGGACGCGCGGGGCGGTGGCGGCGGCGGCAGAGGAGCTGCCCGCGCTCGTGCCCGCGCCCGTGTCTCTGTGGAGCCGCCTGGGCCGCCCCCCTGCCCGCCGCCTTGGCTCCCTGAGGGCCGATGCGGGCCGCGGGGCTTAGGGGAGCGACGTAGCTGTCGCCCGCGCGGCCACCAGGGCTGGGCCTGGCGCGACCCCGGCCCCGACCCCGCCTGGCGCGAGGCGGCCGGACGGCAGTCCTGCTGCGGGGCCATGGCCGAGCGCGGCTGCCCGTTGGAGGCGGTGCCGCTGCCCGCTGAGGTGCGGGAGAGCCTGGCCGAGCTGGAGCTGGAGCTGTCGGAAGGTGAGCGGCCCGGAACCCGGACCCCCGCCCGGCTCTCCTCCCAGACCCCTGCCCAGGCCCGGCCCCGCCTTAATGCGACCCGGACCCCCGCCGGACGCTCACACCCGGGACCCCGACTCGCGTCCGGCTTCCGGCGCCCGGCCGGTGGCCGCGCTTTGGGTGTGTGGCCTCAGGCGCGGAAACCCGGACGGGGATGACCGCTGTGTCCGAGTGAGCTGCCCAGCCAGGGCCCGCGTGTCAGCGCGTAGGGACGGCGCCGGCTGCATTCCCGCGTGCCTCGGTTTCCCCTGCGAGACCGGGTGGTCGCCGCACCTACCTCTCGGGATAGTTGGGAGCCTGGAATGCTGTAACAGGTGCAAAGCGCTGAACACTTTGAACCAGATTGTTAGCCCCTCTTAGGGAATTTTTTAAAATTAAGAAAGCATGTGCAGTAAGTGGTTGTTTGTTTAAAATAGACTGAGTAATTGGGCCTAAGAGGCGTGGGTGGCGTTACCCTCTGTAACCTCCAGGCTCAGGTCCCGAATTCCGCGTGGCTGTCAGCGCAGAGTTAGCTCTTGGCCGGGGTCAGGAGACCTCGCACCCCTCGGAGAGAAGCATCTAAATGCGTAACTGTTTTTGAAATTTAAATACATTTTCAACTTTTAGAATCAATTTTTTCCTTAGACTGAACCGAGTTTCATTGGGGTCAAGCTAGTGAATTCTTACAACTATCTAATAAATATGCACAGGGTTGTGCTAACTCACCAAATCCTCACCCACCTTAGGGAGGTAGGTGGTGCTGTTATCTTTGTTTTACAGGTAATACAGCATTTACATGCAACTGCTTTGAATTTAACATCCAGATTTTTAAAAGTTCTGTGACTTGTGACATTTTTCTTTTTTTCAATGAAACTCAATTGGAAAAGGGTGGACTTGAGAATTCTTGGTGATGAGATGCTCTTGGAAAATCTGAAAAAACTGAATTTAGGAATGTTTCTGATAGGAACTACTGGCCTGAGTTTGTTCTAGTTCTTCATCCAGGGAAAATCATATAGTTACAGTTTAGATTTTACACATTTCAGATATGTTTTTGAATAGTGCTCCTAATTTCTGCTCCAGTGTGTTAGTTATTCCTTCAGGTCCTTGTTTTGTGGTTGTATGTTTGAATTCTTCCTGGGAGTTGACAGATAAGGTTGAGAACTTCATAATTTGTAGGACAGAACACACGTTAAGACAAGTATTTCAACAAAAGAAACACTGCTCTATTGAATCCTTTTATACTGTTGTCATTTTAGCCGTATGTAGAAGATGTATAGTTGCATAAAAGGTATAAGATTAAGTGTATGTGGATAGTAGCTTAAGCTGGGGAAATGAAGACAGTGTTGACGGGAAGGGACAGCAGAGTGTAGTGCAGCCAAGGAGACAGGAGCCCTGGCCTCTGTCCTACCCCCTACATCAGTAAAGTTTTATTTATACAAATAAAGGAAGATGTTACTAATGCAGTACGGTTCTAAAGCAACCCAAACTAGTGTCATTTTCATTGTCATTTTAATATTTTCAAGTAGAAGTAGAAAGTGGGACTCTTATTTGCCCTATGTGATGTTTCTCTCCTCCCCACACACTCACCCCCCACCATTTTAGAGAAACTTCTAAAGTAGAATGCTACTGTGTGCGGTTGCTCAGTCGTATCCGATTCTTTGCAACCCCATGGACTCTAGCCCACCAGGCTCCTCTGTCCAAAGAATTTTCCAGGCAAGAATACTGAAGTGGGTTGCCATTTCCTTCTTCAGGGGATCTTCCCAACCCAGGTATTGCACCTGCATCTCTTGCATCTCCTGCATTGGCAGGTGGATTCTTTACCACTGCGCACCTGGGAAGCCCCTAAATTAGAATAGTAATGTCAAAATTGGATGCCTTCACATCAGTCACATTTGTCTGGATGAGGAGTTGCTTAAAACTTAGAGGTGACAGCGGGTGCAGGGTGGAGGGAGAAGGAAACAGCACAGACCGAACGATGCTGAACTGCTTAAAAACGAGGATGATGGGTGAGTAGGTGGAGCACAGGGGATCTTTAGGGCAGCAAAACTGTTCTGTGTAACGCGGTAATGGTAGACACAAGTCTCTATGCATTTGTCAAAACCCATAGAATGTACAACACAGAGTGAACCCTTAAGTTAGCTATGGACTTATAGTTAGTAATAATTTATCAATACTATCCATCAGTTGTACCATATGTACCCAATTAATACCAGTCGGGGATGTGGTGTGCGCACAGAGGGGGGATATGTGGGAAGTCCCTGTATTTTCGAATACTTTTTTTGTAAACCTGAAAAAAAAAGAGAATAATGGTGTAAAGTTTATTCTTTGTTTTGGTGGCCTGCAGAGATTTAGAGAGGAAATTCCTACACAATAGGTTACATTTGTCCCACTCCTGTGTTTTCATCCTGGTTAGTAGGTCTATTCCATGGCTTTAACTTTGTTTTTTGTTTTCCTGTATTCTGATACAGCAGGGGCTTAGCCTGGACGGAATCGAGCATAAAGCAGAAAAGCTCCATTTGTGGATGTAAGGAAGGAACTTCTTTTCACAAAACCTTTTTTTCTCATTAAACGTCTTTGATTTCTAAAATTTGTGATCTAATTCTTAGTTTTCAAAATGACAGCCTGACATTGCCTTCACGTCGATAAACATTTGTTGTGCTTCTTAAATATTCTGTGGTATATGAAAGTTCTCAGTCCAAATTCCATTCACCTGTCAAAGCCCAGCCTGGTGTCTTTGTGTTGTGACCCTTCCCTCATATTTGTCCAGTCTTTTGGAGTTCTTGCCACTTTCTGTGTGTGTGTGTGTGTGTGTGTGTGTGCTTCTCAGTACTTAAAGACTTTTTTGATGGGCTCAGTGGCAGTGTTAATGAGTTGTTTTTTTTTTTTTAGTATTAACCCCACCCTCACATAAGGACTGCCTTAAGCCTATAGGTTTTTTTTTTTTTTTAAATAGTTTACATATTTCTTTATGTATTTTTGGTTGCAGTGGATCTTTGTTGCTGTCATTGGGCTTTCTCTAAGCATGCAAGCTTCAGTAGTTGCAGTGCGTGGGCTTAGTGGTTGTGCATGGGCTTAGTTGTTCCTCAGCATGCAGAATCTTCCCAGACCAGGGATCAAAGCGTGTCCTCTGCATTAGCAGGTGAATTCTTATCCACTGCGCCAGCAAGGAAGTCCAGAGTGTGAGTTATTGATATTATTTGGTGAAATATGTCCACGTTTGAAAGAGCTGCATAATTCTGTGAACTAATATTTTCCAAATGGCCAGTGCATCATGTTTCAGATCTGTGCATGGGTGAAAGACCCATTCAGATATATACCAATGGATTGCAACATAACAGTACGATAAGTTCCTTGATAAGGTTTTAGATTCTACATTGCAACTATTGTTTAAGAACCTGCAGTTTGCCTAGTTTGGGTGTGGTATTGAAGAATGTCCACAGTGAGCTGAAAAGACTACTGAAATACTCCTTGCTTTTCTAGCCCGTGTTTGTGTGAGGCTGATTTTGTTTCGTAGACCTTAACCACATATCCTGTAGGCCATTGAACTGAAGCAGGTGAGGAGAATCCACTTGTTTCTGAGAGGCCAGATGTTAAAGAGGCTCGTAAGAGTAAAACAACACCTGAAATCACTAAATGCTTTGGAAATTATTATTATTTATTTATGGTAGGTTTAGTGTACAGTTTTTTTAATTAATTAAATATTTAAAAATTTCACAGTTTTAATTTCTAATGTGGTAAACATTGATAGCTTACAAATAAAAGCTGTTTGGGGTCTTCAATAAGTTTTAAGAGTGTGAAGGGTTCTTGAGAGCCACACCTTTGAGAACTACCAGACCATGTAATGGCAGATAGATGGGAAAACAGTGAAAGGCTTTCTTTTCTTGGGCTCCAAAATCACTGTGGATGGTGACTGCAGCCATGAAATTAAAAGACACTTGCTCCTTGGAAGGAAAGCTATGACAAATCCAGACAGAGTATTAAAAAGTAGAGACATTACTTTGCTGACAGAGGTCCATATAATCAAAGTTGTGGTTTTTCCAGTGGTCATGTATGGATGTGGGAGTTGGACCATAAAGTTGAGCACTGAAGAATTGATGCTTTTGAACTGTGGTGTTGGAGAAGACTCCTGAGAATCCCTTGGATTGCAAGGAGATCAAACCAATCCATCCTAAAGGAAATCATCCTGAATATTCATTGGAAGGACTGATGCTGAAGCTGAAGCTCCATTATTTTGGCCACCTGCTTTGAAGAACCCACTCATTGGAAAAGACCGTGATGCTGGGAAAGATTGAAGGCAGGAGGAGAAGGGGAAGACAGAGGATGAGATGGTTGGATGGCATCACCAACTCAATGGACATGAGTTTGAGCAAGCTCCAGGAGATGGTGAAGGACAGGGAAGCCTGGTATGCTGCAGTCCATGGGGTTGCAA
Organism: Cervus canadensis; assembly: GCF_019320065.1. Classification (NCBI taxonomy): domain Eukaryota; kingdom Metazoa; phylum Chordata; class Mammalia; order Artiodactyla; family Cervidae; genus Cervus; species Cervus canadensis. Next base: position 23,512,596 of record NC_057392.1, read on the forward strand.
AGAGTTGGACACGACTGAGCGACTGAACAATAAGACTATGTAATATGAAAAGCTTTTAAGGAAATACCTAGATGTCAACATGTATTTCTTCTACTTTTTATAGCATTTTTTTTAGCTGTTGCCCAGTATAATGCAATTTCTGTTTATATTTTTATGGGCAGTCAGATGTTTCAATTTATAAAATATATGTTTGAAAAGCCTTAAAAGTTATACTTACTGACTAGCTGCTTGTATCAATATGTCCATCCTACTTTATGCAAAATCCATTATTCATGATTCAGGTATATTCCCTTTAGAACTGTTTTTCTTGTTATAGTAAATCATCTTAATGAGTTGTCTCTTTAAAGAATTTGGATTTATAAGTTTTTAAAAGAATATCAATACTAGGATTTCCACTTTAATATCTTAAAATTTTTCACATGCTGTTCATTGCCAACTTTCTGTACCTGTTGAGTTCCTGCCTTTGTTTTAAGACTTAAATTTAAGCTTCACTTTCTTTTTGAAGCTCTGCCTTCCTCTGAGAACAGGCCATCTGCCCCCAACCCAGAGTTAGGTGCTGGCTTTTTTGTTCCTTTAACACTTATTTTGTCATTCTTACAAGATTTATCACAATTTTGTATTTATTGTTTACTTGGACTTTTCTTTGCCAGTTCATAGGGAGCACTTCCTGTCTTCAGCCCCTAGGACATTTTAGGTATTCTAGTGGATCTTTGTTGAATTAATGGAAGAATAAAGTACTTCCCTGGTGGTCTAGTGATTGAGAATCTACCTGCCAGTGCAGGGGACATGGGTTTGATTCCTAGTCTGAGACGATCTCACATGCTGCAGGACAGCTAAGCCCATGCACCACAACTACGGAAGCCCGCCTAGAGCCCAGGCTCTGCAACAAGAGAAGCCCCCGCAGTGAGAAGCCTGAGCACCACAACTAGAGAGTAGGCCCCACTTGCCACAACTAGAGAAAGCCAGCAGGTAGCAACAAAGACCCAGCACAGCCAATAAATAGATAAATAAATAATTTTTAAAAGAGTAAAACCACACATGGTATTTATTCTCAGTTTTAAATCAAGAATCCCCCTTAATTGACTTGAATACTTAATTTTTTGGTAATAGTTTCTCAGATTCAGTGAAGCCCTGGGAGTCCTGAGCTGTGCCTCGGGGAGCCATTGAACCAGGATGGAGTGTCTCTTGCTCTGAACTCCTGGGAGGGAAAGAGTTACACTGAGATGAGTGCACTGTGAATCTGGTCCAGCCGGGGAGGACCCGCGGTGGAGCTCCAAGACGCAAGTCTCCTCGGGCCCCACAGTGGCCACTTGGTCCACTTGGTCCTCCCCTGCTGGCCTCTGGGTCCACACTGACCCCACCCTGAGGCCATGACTCCTGCTGCAGGAGTTGAAGCTGCCTCATTCCTTAGAGGGACTTTGGCTCCAGGATCCCACATGGCCTGACACTCCTGGAGCTGCCTGGAGTCTCGGGCTTCTCCTTCCAAACCCGCCTGTCTTCTTCCTCCACAGTCACGTTTAACAGCTTGCAGCCTCCTCTGGGCCCCTCCCCGTTTTCCCACATAAATCTCTTCACATCTGATCCTGTCACCACATCTGCTGCTTGGAGGACCTGAACTGCCTGCAGGGCCACTGGTCTAGACCCGTGTTGGGAGGGCTGTTTGTCTGCTGTTTACTCGGCAGGTCTGTCTCCTGTATCCATGACCTGGCTTTTTGAGATGGCTCCTGGGACATAGTTGTTGGTCAGCGTGTATTGAATTGAACTGTCTGCCCTCCTCAAGACCCTCTCATCTGTGGCTGGCTCTTGCTTAGCAGGGCATCGCGATGCTCAACAAGAGCAGGGCCGAGCCTGCTGTCCTCTCCTCTGTGTCCCAAGCTGAAGTGCCGCCCAGGTCCATTGACCTTTTACCTTCCCAGTGTCTGTCGTAGAGGAAGGCACCATTTTCCCTGTCCATTTGCTTCCTGTTAACACCTGCTGGAGGAAGGGAGGTTGGGACTGTGGGGAGGGGACTTCAGACTGGGGGTCAGGAAATCCCTCTGGGCAGGCAGGTGGTGGGGGGGGGTGGGGGCCATGCATATGGCCGGGGGGCAGCACTCGATGCAGCTGGGTTAGCTCGGCTGTGGCTACAGAGGAAGGAGCCTGGTGAATGGTGGGACCAGGAGGGTGAGCTGTGGATAAACACTGACCCTAGGGTGCGGTGGAGGAGGGCCATGCTCTGACAGGTACCTCCCGCAGGGTCTCCATCCCCATACTGAGACCGATGGAGGCAGAGGGTGAGGTGAGGAGGAGGGGTGGGAATGCCAGCCAGGCTGCTCCGGGGTTCCGCTGTGCCGGGGGGGCGTTGTGCCTGCTGCCTGTGTGGTAAATGTTTCATGCGTGGGAAGGTGCCGGGACGCTGCGGATTTGCTATCCTTGTGCTGTCATTGCCTCCCCTGTGGCTTGTGGCCTAATCTGAGCCACAAATATGAGGTAAGGATCCTGTCTCCCCCTCGGCAGTCACGGCACCTGTGAGTGCCTACCGTCCCGCTCAGCACTGGGCACTCAGCCAGTGGGCAGGAAGGAGTAGGCGGTGTCAGGGTGCCCTTTGGGGGGACAGCCCAGTCTCGAGGGTCAGAGCCCTGCTCTTGGCGCATGGAGGGCCTTTGCAGGGTTGTTCAGGTCCCTGTCGTCCTTTGACCTTCAGCCTTATCAAGTGAGAGAAATGCACATTCAGGACTGAAGGGTTTGAGTAGAGATGGACGTGGGGCACCAGTCTGCTGGAGGGAAGAGTCCTCCAGCAGGACCTGGGTCAAGGCCGCTGCTGCCCCCAGCCTGTTGCTGCTGAGCCCTCTTCTCAGTATTGGGGGCTGGGGGGGCTTTGTCGTTTTAGTTGAAAACTACTGAAGATGTGTCATTCTGAAAACTCTTCAATTTCATCTTTTAGTATTCTTTGCCTGACACGACATGCAACATTTATTTAATATAAAAATGAACTCATGCAAAGCCCTGGGTCCTTCTACTATGACACAGCCAAGGGAAGGGTGGGAAGGAAGCAGGCTGACGTGAGTGGGAAGTGAGCTGCTGGTCCGTCCTTAGATGAACTCTTCCTGTGGTGTTTTATTTGTTGTGAGTTTGCTTCTGAGTGAGGCTGACAGTCCTTTCAGATCAGTCTTTATGCCCTTAAATTATCTAACATTTCTGATGTTAAAGCTGTGTGTTAAAAAGACTGGGAAAATATATGCTATTTGGTAAAGAGAAACCTTGGGATGGAAACACCTACACTGGTCATCTCTGTCATCTGTTGATGAAGTGTCTCCTGGATGCTCCTTGGCCCCTTCCCCTTTGCACACAGGAAATGAATGGCCTGTGTTCTGTGAGTTCCTGGATTCTTGGGTCAGCACCTCAAGTCATTGCTGGGGGACCATGAACCATGCAGGGGTTTCTGTACAGACTTGGTGTGTATTACTCAGTTCAGTTCAGTCGCTCAGTCGTGTCCGCCTCTTTGCAACCCCATGGACTGCAGCATACCAGGCTTCCCTGTCCATCACCAACTCCCGGAGCTTACTCAGACTCATGTGCATCAAGTAGTGATGCCATCCAACCATCTCATCCTCTGTCATCCCCTTCTCCTGCCTTCAGTCTTTCCCAGCATCAGGCTCTTTTCCAATGAGTGGGCTCTTTGCATCAGGGGGCCAAAATATTGGAGCTTCAGCTTCAGCATCAGTCCTTCCAATGAATATTCAGGATGTTTTCCTTTAGGATGGATTGGTTTGATCTCCTTGCAGTCCAAGGGATTCTCAGAAGTCTTCTCTAACACCACAGTTCAAAAGCATCAATTCTTCAGTGCTCAGCTTTCTTTATGGTCCAACTCTCACATCCATACAGGACTACTGGAAAAACCATAGCTTTGACTAGATGGACCTTCATCAGCAAAGTAATGTCTCTACTTTTTAATATGACGTCTAGGTTGGTCATAGCTTTTCTTCCAAGGAGCAAGTATCTTTTAATTTCATGGGTGCAGTCACCATCTGCAGTGATTTTGGAGCCCCCAAAAATAAGGTCTCTCACTGTTTCCATTGTTTCCCCATTAGTTTGCCGTGAAGTGATGGGACTGGATGCCATGATCTTAGTTTTTTGAATGTTGAATTTCAAGCCAACTTTTTCCCTCTCCTCTTTCATCAAGAGACTCTTTAGTTCCTCTTCACTCTCTGTCATAAGGGTGGTGTCATCTGCATATCTGAGGTTATTGATATTTCTCCTGTCAATCTTGATTCCAGCTTGTGCTTCATCCAGTCTGGCATTTTGCATGAGGTACTCCCTGGTGGCTCAGATGGTAAAGCATCTGCCTACAATGCAGGAGACCCAGGTTCAGTCCCTGGGTTGGGAAGATCTCCTGGAGAAGGAAATGGCAACCTACTCCAGTATTCTTGCCTGGAAAATCCCATGGACAGAGGAGCCTGGTAGGCTACAGTCCATGGGGTCGCAAAGAGTCAGACACAACTGAGTGACTTCACACTCACTCTGCATATAAGTTAAGCAGGGTGACAGTATACAGCCTTGACGTATTCCTTTCCCACTTTGGAACCAGTCCGTTGTTCCATGTCTGGTTCTAACTGTTGCTTCTTGATCTACATACAGATTTCTCAGGAGGCATGGAAGATGGTCTGGTATTCCCATCTCTTGAAGAATTTTCCACAGTTTGTTGTGGTCCACACAGTCAAAGGTTTTGGCGTAATTAATAAAGCAGTAGATGTTTTTCTGGGATTCTCTTGCTTTTTCTGTGACCCAGCAGATGTTGGCAATTTGATCTCTGGTTCCTCTGCCTTTTCTAAATCCAGCTTGAACATCTGGAATTTCTTGGTTCACATACTGTTGCAGCCTCACCTGTAGAATTTTGAGCATTAGTTTGCTGGCCTATGAGATGAGTGCAACTTTGCGATAGTTTGAACATTCTTTGGCATTGCCATTCTTTGGGATTGGAATGAAAATTGACCTTTTCCAGTCCTGTGGCCACTGCTGAATTTTCCAAATTTGCTGGCATATTGAGTGCAGTGCTTTACTTCCTTACCCAGCTGTGAGGAAAGAATAGACATCCTATTTCTTTAGTCTACACTGACTGTCATGGTTTAAGATTTTCCTTTAGTCTACACTGACTGTCATGATCTAAGATCACCATCTTGGAAAGAGAGAAGGAGCTTTTATTCCTTTTCAGACTTCAGACTTTTTCTACAGAGTCTTTGGTAAAGAACCTTTAAATTGAGAATTTGAAATGTCAGAAGGTATGCCTGTGCTTGTTGAAAACTGGCAACTGAAAAGAGCATGTCCTGGTAAGCTCCTCCACGCGTGGGTTTATGTCCTTAGGTTTTGTCTGAACACGAAGGAGCCTATGGATTAGGCTTGTCAGGAAACGGCTAGGAAAACTAAAACTAGGACCATTTTGAAATAAAGGTTATAGAAATAGAGATTCTAACTTTATCATTAGATAATCTTTGTGTTACAGATTGAACTCTGTTCCCCAAAATTCACATGTTGAAGCCCTACCCCCAGTGTGACTGCGTTCCTTTAAGGAGATGATTAAGGTTAAATGAGGCCATACGGGTTCCTAATTCAGTAAGCCTGGTGTCTTTAAGAGGGAGAGACATGGAGAGCACATGGACACGAGGGGGGCGACTGTGAGGACCCCGATGGGCGGCTGCCCGCATGCGAGGAGCGAGGCCTCGGGAGGGACCAGCCCTGCGACACCTAGGTCACACATCCAGCCTCCAGACCTGTTGTTCAGACCTCCCAGCCTGTGACATTTCCCTTAGAGCAGCCCAAGACCCTCAGCCTGTCATCCTGTTCTCAGCAAGCTTCCGCAGACTGAACAAAAATGCTCATGAGCTAGTGAGGCTGACAGGCTGAAAAACTGGCAGTATTGTGAGGTGTATGGAGGGCCCCGTCAGCTCTGATCATCAGACCTGGGCCAGCAGGGCCAATGGAGGAAAGACAGATTCTTCCGGCTTTGCTCTGAAGGCACGTGTGAGGAGGGTGAGGGAGAAGACGGCAGCATGTGCTAGACAGAGGAGGATGAGCCAGAGTAAATGGGCTGGGCTTCCAGACAGTGTCCCCCTGGCAGGGTGGAGAGAACAGGTTGGAGGGTGGGGGCTTGCTCACGGGAGGATTTGTGCAAATCCCAGGAAGGAGTTTGGACCAGACTCTGGTCTAGCCCAGCACTGAAACAAACGCAGGTGCCACCTGCAGCCAGTGGTGGTGTGGATGAGAGGTGATGGGCACCCTGAGGTCTGCGGGGTGGGAATGTTTTGTGCTATCCAGTATGGTAGCCACGAGCCAATGTGGTGTTCAGCTCTCGAAATGTGGCTTGTGGGTCTGGGGAACTAAACGGTCATTTAATTTACTTCTAATTAACGAAAGTTTAAATAGCCACATATGAGTAGTGGCTGTTGTATTGGACAGCACAGCAAAGCATATGCTCTCTAAAGGCACTCTGCTGAATAAGAGTCATGCTCCCAAAGTATGCAGTCTTCCACCCCTTTTCTCAATAGTGGGGAGAATATTAAAATTAGATTAGTGTGTACATTTAGAACCACAAAACCTTGAAGGCAGAGATAGCCAATTTTCTATTTTTTAAAAAGGAGTAAGGGGTAGTTATTCTTGGGTGCTTTGCTTTAAGCACGTGTTTGTTCATAAATGATGGAGCCAGCAGGTCGTTTGTCCAGGTGTTAAGGAGCAGTTGAAATACTCTGGTGTGATCTCTTGTCAGTCTCTCTTTCCTGCTCTGATTTAGAGTGATTTTTCTGGCAGCATGTAGAGAGTGGTTTGGGTGAGTATGACAGTGGGAGCAGAAAAACTGGAGAGCACGCTACCATAGCCCAGGGCAGAAGTTTGTGCTGGTTTGGAGGGCAGCTGAGCCCTTGGGGAGAATGGGCTGGAATCGAGTCAGCAGCCGTGGTGTGGAGAGGGGGACATTGCAGGAGGCTCTTGAGTGACTCCTGAGTTCCTGAAGTGAGTGCCGGGGAGATGATGGGGCTGTTCCTGAAGATGTGTGCACAAGCAGAACACGTCTGTTCATACCTGTAGAGTGTGAGGCGTCTTGGGGAGATCCGCGCATTTGACATGTAGGACTGGCATTTCTAGAAAGGGCTGGTCTGACAGTAGAAACTTGGCAGCCATCAGTACAACTGTCATAATTGCAACAAAGACAGTTGCCGCCTGTGAAGAACTGAATAATGCAAAGAAGGCCTCTAACAAACCCTCCAGCAGCCCAGACCCCAAAGGGAAAGGCAGCAAGGGGAGGCCGCAGGGAGACCAAAGCGGGCACTGCTGCTGGGGCAGATGCAGGAGCACGTGTGGGCGTCTGTGCGCCTGAGGCAGGAGAGGCTTTCCAGACAAGGGCATTTATTCAGGGGCATAGGGTTTTCCAGGTCAGTATTCATGGCCAGTCATCAGGCAAAGAAGACTCTCCTTCCCCACATCTCACTGAAATGGTGGCAGTGTTAAAAATTTAAAAAGCCGTTCACAGCAGTCTAGACTCTGGGAAGTCAGAAAGGTCAGTCAGCAGGGTGAGTGCTGTCTGTGTGGGGATGGCGAGAGTGAGGCAGGCGAGTCACCGCTGGGAGGAGCAGGAGTGGTGGGGAGGGAGTGTGTGCGTCCACTGTTCCACTGGTCTCCAGGGGCCACTGAGAGGGAGGGGTGCTTGGAGGGCAGACCCCCCCATCAACTGCCCGAGGAGAGCAGCTGATCCTTGGAAAGTTCACAAGAGGGAAACTATGCAGCTGGGAAATGCTGGAGGGAGTTCTTTCAGCTGCAAGAGGCTTCTAAGTTCTGGTCATGAGGGGTAAATGTGAATCATACCGTAGTTTGCTTTCATCTCACCAGGTGATATGTAGAAGAACCTGCACCCGGGCGTTTACAGGGGCTCTAGGCATAACTGCCCAAACTTGGAAGTAGCAGGATAGATGTCTTTCAGTAGCTGAATAGATAAATAAACTGGTACACTGAGACAATGGAATATTATAGAATATTTAGAACTAGAAAGAAGTGAGTTATCAAGCCAACAAGACAGGGAACAATCTTAAATCCCTTTACTCAGTGAAAGAAATCAGTCTGAAAAGGCTACAGATTCCAGCTATTCTGGAAGACTATGGAGACAGTAAAAAGATCAGTGGCCGCCAGGGGTTCATGGGCTGGGGAGAAGGATGAGTAGGCAGAGCACAGAGGATTCTTAGGGCAGTGAGATACCCTGTATGATAGCTTAATGACTGCTATATGTCATCATGCATTTGTCCAAGACCATGGGGTGCATGACAAGAGGGAGGGCTTTGGAAGCTGAGGCTTCCGTGTCAGGGCCAGCTCATTTCCTGTAATAAACGCACCATCAGGTGGCGGATGTTGCTGATGGGGAGGCTGTGCCTGTGGTGGTAGAGGGCGTATGGGAGCCCTCTGGACCTTGCCTTCAGTTTTGCTTGTAACCCTTAAACTGCTTTAGGAAAAGTAAAATAAAGCAAAAGAAGAAGAAAGAAAAACCCTGGGAATTAAATCTACAAGCCCAGATGGTTTCACTGACAAATTTTATCAAGCATTTAAAACAGAAATAACACTAATTTTATGTAGTCTCTCTCATATATTTTTTAACTTTTAATTTTGGAATAATTTTAATCTCAGAAGTTATAAAAATAGTAATAGAATTCATTCCATTTCCTGCAATAACATATAACCATAGTATGTTATCAAACCAGCTTCCATATATTCTTAATCACAAAAGATTGTATGATTATTGCGCCAAAAGATTGAAGTTCAGAAGTGAAGTAAGAAATGAAATCAGTCTAATACCTACCCCAAGCCAAATAAATCATTCTCCAGGAGTAACACTACTAATAATGTGTTGGGTACCCTCCAGACATTTTCTGCACACGCAAAAATATATCTACCTACATGCCTGCGTATAGGTTTCCCTGATAGCTCAGCTGGTAAAGAATCCGCCTGCAGTGCAGGAGACCTGGGTTCGATCCCTGGGTCGGGAAGATCCCCTGGAGAAGGGAAAGGCTACCTAATCCAGTATTCTGACCTGGAGAATTCCATGGACTGTATGGTCCATGGGGTTGCAAAGAGTCAGACACAACTGAGCAACTTTCACTGAGCAACTTTGACCAGAGTTACACTGTTTTTTACATGTACACTGTTTTTTAGCTTGTTGTATTTACTTAGTAGGATATCATGGATCTCCTGTAAGTGGTTCCCCTCCCCGTTGCCCCAGGTACCAGGGTATTTTTAGGACCAACACTGTTCTGTAGTAGTGTTGTGGGGCTGCAAACTCACTTCTTCCTGCTCATTTTTGTGGACAGGCTGTGTCACGTTCCTTTTGTGTGTCATGTCTGTTGCCTGTCCTTCCTTGTTTCTATGACCTTAAGGAGTTGTTGAGTGTTTTCCAGAATAGGTTTTTAGAAACTGTGTTGCCGAGTTAGAGACTTGATATCATTTGGGATTTTGCCGTTGTAATTCATTTGGTTTGCGGCCTGGAGGTCAGCCTGTGCCATACGTTGTACCCGGTGTGTGGGGTAGTGAGTCAGCTGCCCACAGACCGCCAGAGAAGCACCTTCTATGGACATCCTGGCGTGTTTCCAGAGCTACTCAGGCCTGAGTGGCCAGCCAGGGGAAACTCTCCTCTGCTGAGTCTGGGCCTTCCTCTGGCCTATGGGTAGGGTCGCTCGATGTGTGCAGTGGGTCGAGGAGCATGCTCTGCTGTCTGTCTCTATATTGCTTACCATACCTGAGGTCAGGGACCTTGGATGTGAGTCCTTTACTGGTTCATTAATTTTGGCTGGAGTCTGTCTTGGATCCCATGTTGCATTCAGAGGCATGTTGGGTTGGTGGTTTATGTTGGATACTTGAAAACATGTAGCTGGTCACATGTGAAAACATGTAGCTGGTTCTATTCAGTTGGTCTGGACAACTTTCAGGAGACCATGGCACCAAACTGGGAGTTAGCATGTTTCCTTCCTGAATGCTCCTTGCTGCCTTCACCACATGAGCACTCGTTGAAATAGGAGCATAGGAAGAAACTGTTTCTAGGAAATGAATACTTAATCTTAAAATATCACGAGATTGGAATTGACATATACACACTTATATATAGAAAAAGCAAGGGAATCCCAAAATAGATCTACTTCTGCTTCATTGACTACACCAAAGCCTTTGACTGTGTGAATCACAACAAACTATGGAAAATTCTTCAAGAGACAGAAATACCAGACAACCTTACCTGTCTCCTGAGAATCCTGTATGCAGGACAAGAAGCAACAGTTAGATCCAGACATGAAACAACGGACTGGTTCCAAATTGGGAAAGGAGTGTATATTGTCACCCTGATTATTTAACTTTATATGCAGAGTACCTCATGCAAAATACTGGGCTGGATGACTCAAGCTGGAATCAAGATTGCTGGGAGAAATATCAGTAACCTCAGATGTGCAGATGATACCACTCTAATGGCGGAAAGTGAAGAGCAACTAAAGAGCCTCTTGATGAAAGTGAAAGAGGAGAGTGAAAAACCTGGTTTAAACTCAACATCCAAAAAATGAACATCATGGAATCCGGTCCCATCACTTCATGGCAAATAGAGGGGGAAAAAGTGGAAGCAGTAACAGACTTTATTTTCTTGGTCTCCAAAATCACTGCGGATGGTGACTGCAGCCATGAAATTAAAAGATACTTGCTCCTTGAAAGGAAAGCTATGACCGACCTACACAGTGTAACCTGTGCAGAGACATCACCTTGCTGACAAGGGTCTGTCTAGTCAAAGCTATGTTTTTCCAGTAGTCATGTATGGATATGAGAATTGGACCATAAAGAAGGCTGAGTGCCAAAGAATTGATGCTTTCCAATTGTGGTGCTAGAGAAGACTCTTCAAAGTCCCTTGGACAACAAGGAGATCGAACTAGTCAATCCTAAAGGAAATCAACCCTGAATATTCTTTGGAAGGACTGATGCTGAAGCTCCAATATTTTGGCTACTTGATGTGAAGAGCCGACTCATTGGAAAATACCCTGAAGCTGGGAAAGATTGAGGGTAGGAGGAGAAGGGGATGACAGAAGATGAGCTGGTTGGATGGCATCACTCATTCAATGGACATGAGTTTGAGCAAGCTCTGGGAGATGGTGAAGGACAGGGGAAGCCTGGCGTGCTGCAGTTTATGGGGTTGCAAAGAGCCAGACACGACTGAGTAACTGAACAGCAACAATGACATATAAAATAGATTAACTAATAAGGACCTACCTCTATTTAATACTTTGTAATGACCTACCTGTATGAGAAGTGAAAGTGATAGTTACTCAGTTGTGTCTGACTCTCTGTGACACTATGGACTATATAGCCTGCCAGGCTTCTCTGTCCATGGAATTTTTCGGGCAAGAATATTGGAGTGGGTAGCCATTCCGTTTTACAGAGATCTTTCCTACCCAGAGGTCAAAGACCCAAAGTCTCCTGCATTGCAGGCAGATTCTTTACTGTCTGAGCCACAAGGGAAGCTACCTATATGAAAATAGTCTAAAAAAGAGTGATACATATATGTGTGTGTGTGTGTGTGTGTATAACTGATTCACTTTGCTGTATAGCAGAAACTAGCCTAACGTTGGCAATCAACTATCCTCCAATAAAATTTAACAAGGAAATTGAAGAAAATCTTGTAAAACCAAATGCTCTGCTTGTAAGTAGGGATTTATCTTTTTTAGTTTAGTGTTGCCATATTGTTTTCATTTAAATTTGTCTCTATGTATTTCCATATATTCTAGAAGAAACAATTTTTTTTTAGTGGATAGTGTTTAAAAAAACACATGTGCTTTAAATTTGTTAAGAAGTTGAAAGTCAATAAACAAAATCATCCAATCCCATTCTGGACCCAGCTGGGGTCTGTAAGCGTCTGGTCAGGGCACAATGAGGAGGACACAGCCCCTGGGCCGCTCTGGTCAGCAGTGGGTCAGGTGTGCTCATTATAGCAGAGATTGAAAGTAAAAGTGAAGTCGCTCAGTCGTGTCCGACTCTCTGCTTCCCCATGGACTATAGCCTACCAGGATCCTCCGTCCATGGGATTTTCCAGGCAAGAGTACTGGAGTAGGTTGCCATTTCCTTCTCCAAGGGATCCTCCCGACTCAGGGATCGAACCCGGGTCTCCCGAATTGTAGGGAGATGCTTTACTATCTGAGCCAGCAGAGATTGGATGATAATAAAAATGAAGTGCTTAACTCTTTACAATAGCAAGAATATGGAATCAACTTAGATGTCCATTAACAGGTGAATGGATAAAGAAGTTGTGGTACATATACACAATGGAATATTACTCAGTCATAAAAAGGAATGCATTTGAGTCAGTTCTAATGAAGTGGATGAACCTAGAGTCTAATTATACAGAGTGAAGTAAGTCAGAAAGAGAAAGATAAATATCATATACTAATGCATATATATGGAATCTAGAAAGATGGTACCAAAGAATTTATTTGCAGGGCAGCAGTAGAGAAACAGACATAGAGAACAGACTTATGGACCCAGGGAGAGGGGAGGAGAGGGTGAGATGTATGGACAGAGTAACATGGAAACTTACATTACCGTATGTAAAAGAGATAGTCAACAGGAATTTGCTGTTTGTCTCAGGGAACTCAAACAGGGGCTCTGTATCAACCTAGAGGGGTGGGATGGGGAGGGAGATGGGAGGGAGGGTCAGGAGGGAGGGGAGATATATATACCTATGGCTGATTGATGTTGAGGTGTGACAGAAAACAACAAAATTCTGTAAAGCAATTATCCTCCAGTTTAAATATAAATTTAAAAAATGAAGTATTTAATGGAAAAAATTGGCAGTAGAGTGAAATTTATTGTATGATATTGTTCAGGTAAAGTAAAAATACCTGGACTTTAAAGCGGCATTTGTTCTACAGACCATGTTCAAATTAAAAGGCACTCGAGGCAATAGAGGAGTTTCCTGTGGGGTTGTTGGGAGAGTAAGGCGAAGGTGAGCGGTGACTCACAGGATGGGGGTGGGGAGGGGCCCGACCGAGTGAGCCGTGCTCAAAGCAAGGGCTGTGTCAAGCCCAGGGCCGGACCAGACTGCCTGACCTTAGGCTCATCTTCTGTGGGTGGTGGGCTAACGTTCTCCCAGAGGGCTTCAGGGGGGCTTAGTGTACGTGTCAGACATTCAGAAGTGCTGGTCCTTTGACAGCTAAGGAAGTACTTGGTGCAGTGCTCGGCGTGTGATGGCAGGCTGCCTTCTGACTCCCAGCAGCCTCCTTGCTTGGCGGGCTTGTTTGGGGTGAGTGGATGGTGGGGTAATGAGGGACAGGGAGGGGATGCCAGGAGGGCTTGCAGAACACTTGAAGCTCTCTGTTGAAGACAGTTCACTTGAAGAACAAGATACTAGTGGACACTGTAAAGTGTTTCTGGTCAAAAACACACAGAATCCACCCCAAGTGCTTGAGTTGTCCAGGAAATCAGCTGGTGTGCTTAGATGAGAAGCATTTCCCTGCAGACACATTTCCTGCCTTGTTCCTGGGTAGGTTAGTTCCTTTTTAGGCTGTTCTTCTTTATGATAATTTATCAGAACCTGAGTCCTGGCCTAGGGATGCCCTGTGGGATGCGAGGGTTGGTTTCTGTGGGTCCTCACACCAAGACTCCATAGCTCAAATCTGCGCAGTCACGTGGGCATCCAGTGAAATGCACATCGGATTCTGTCAGTCTGGGGTGTGGCCTCAGAGTCTACAGTTCTAACATGCTCCCCCGAGATGCTGATCTCAGATTTTGGATATTGAAGTGTTTACATACTGTTGGACTCAGCCTTCCTGGGGTGTAGTTCTCTGAGCTCTGGACCAGCTTGTCGTCGTAGAACCAGCACCATGATCACAGCGTGGACCGGCTTCACCCCCCGCAGGATTCCCTCATCCGACTCTGGTCAGTCCTCCTAAAGCCCTTGCCATGGCGGTAGTCTGACGCTGCCTTTAACAGTGTCTTTTCCAGGTGTCATGTGACCGGAACCATTCTGCTTGGAGCCTTTGGAGCCTGGCTTCTGTCACTTAGCTGTATGCCTGTAAGACCCACCCAGACTACCGTCTGTCAGCAGTTTGCTCCTTCTTACTGCTGCGTAGCACTGCCTTATTTGGACACCTCATCCTTTCTTTATTCAGTCACCAGTGGAAGAACATAAGTGTTTCCAGTTTTTCCATTATGAATGAACTTCTAATTAAAAATTTGGGGGAACTTTAGAAGAAATGTAATTCTATTTTTCTATTGTTGTTTTAGGTGACATCACTCAAAAAGGATATGAAAAGAAAAGAGCAAAGCTGCTTGCACGCTGCGTACCCCTCATTCAAGGTGAGGTTAACACAGGTCTTATAAAACTGATTTAAAAATTGATGTTAGAGTTTGACCTTGGTAGTTTCATATTTTATTAATAAGGGCTGGGAAAATAATGTGTCTAATATTAAATTATAAAGTCCAAAGTCATAGATTAAAGTTTATGTCTCTGGTTTGGTATAGATTTCATCCCCAAATAGGATTTATGTTATTTTCATTATCATAGACCATGATTATTTTTATGATTTTAGTAAAGAACATTTCCTTACTTAGGTTTGGAAAACATATTATAAAGATGTGAGTTCTCCCACCTTATATTGATCTTCAGAGTCAGCACCTTCAGTGTTTCAGCACAGACAGTTTTTGGGGGGTGGAATTTAAGAAGCTGGTTTTAAAATTTATATAGAAGTTTGAGACTTCCCTGGCAGGCCAATGGTTAAGACTCCATGCTTCCACTCCAGGGGGGCGCAGGTTCCATCCCTGGTCAGGGAATTAAGATCCCACATGGCTTGTGCAGCATGGCAAAAAAAAGAAGTTAAAAAATTTATATATAAGTTTAAAGGGCTAAGGGATTCAAAATAATGATAAAAAAGAAGAAGAAGGTTGGAGGATTTGCTGGTTATGATGTGAGGAGTTAATAGCACTCTGTCATTAAGACAGCCTGGTTTCGCCCAAGGGTAGATAGCTCGATTCACAAACAACGTGGACCCAGACAGACATGTATGGCTGTGGGGACCAGGCTTATGGTGGGAGTGGTGTTGCAGCTCACAATGCTGGCACGGTTCCTTAAGACACAGAAGCCAGATATGAAGGGCTTTAGTGAGAAAGGCAAAACTTATAGCACCTTTGGAAGATTGTATATGAAAACTCACCATCTCTAGACAGGAGGAGGGATTTCTCAAGTCCCTGGAGGTACCAAAAAGCAGCAACTGAAAAGGAAAAGGTTGGTAAATTAGAGTGTGTTAAAATTAAGAATCATGTTTTATCAGAAGTTCCCATAAAGAGATTATAGACAAGCCACAGTATAGGAGAAGATGATCCTAACATACATAAGAGAAAAAGGGCTAGAGTCCCGAGCCGGTGAAGCAGCAGCATCCAGGAGACCTTTTGCCAGAGCGGGAATGGTCTGCAGCCCCATTGTCCAGTCCACTGAGCACTTACCACGTGTGGCTTCTGAGCACTTGAGGTGTGGTAGCGTGACTAAGACACTGCATTTTTTAAATTTAATTTTAATTAATTTAAACTTTATAAAGAGCCAGAAAGTTCCCCAGTGTGATTTTTTTAAAAAAGCCCAGTAGGAAAATGGCCTAAAGACTTTCATAAATATTCTACCAGAGGAAACCCTAATTGTTAGCAGGCAAACGAGAAGCCCGCTGGGCTGCTCCCAAGGCCCTCTGTGGCAGGCCAGTGCCCAGGCAGCACTGCGGACAAACAGCAGGCCTCCACCCTCACACAGGTGCTGTTGTTTTCTACTTTGAAACCTAGGTGACTGCTTACTTGGCTGTTAGAATTAGTAAGCGTCTTGGTTTGTATAGAAGACAAATATGTAAGAATCAGTAGCTTTTCTCTGGCAATATTTCTGTTAATAAAACAGCTCACATTCATAATGGCAAAAAAACTGTCAAATGTTTTTAATACATTTAGCAAGAAAGCCACAGGATCTATATTAGGATCATACAAGCTATTTGAAAGAAGTAACCAGGATCCTAAAATAGGAAGAAATATACCAATATCTTAGATGCAAAAATTTAATATTATAAAAGTAGTAGTTTCTAAATTAATATGTGACAAAACGTAATCCAGTCTGAATAGCAGTCGTTGATTTTTTTTTTCCCCCAAACCTGGCGTTGGAAATAACTCACTTGGAGGAGAAAAGTTCTGAGAGTAGCTAGTATACTGTTGAGGAGGAATACCAGGGAGAAAGGCTTGGCCTTCAGGGTGTTAAACTTTGGTCATGTGCCCTTGGTAGTCCCAACCACAGGGTGTTGGTAGATGCGTGGACAACTGAACAGTGTAAGGGGAGCCCGTCTAGAAACGATTCAGGAGAATTCAAAGGAGGGAAGATTTATTTAGTAACTGGTTCGGTGCCTGTGGAGGCCACAGTGGGACCCCCTTTCCTCTGCAGCATCAGTGGACGTAAACTTCAGAAGTAAAGCTCCAAGTATGTTTGTAATTACAAAATACTATAAAATTCAGGAGAATATTGAATAATGTTTGAGTAATGACACGATGAGAGACCTGGGCGGGGGGCAGGGAAGCAGGTTATGATTGTCTCTCTAGAAAGGAAGCACTGCAGAGTGACTGAGCTGCAGCTGGCTGGCCATGGCCTGGGGGCATGTCCAGTGTAGGGTGGAGCCTCTAGCTGACCAGGGCTCCCTGCAGGTCCTTTGGGGGCTCCTTGCATGCATGCATGCTCAGTCGCTCAGTCATGTCTGACTTTTTGCAACCCCTTGAACTGTAGTATGCCAGGCTCCTCTGTCCATGAGATTTTCTAGGCAAGAATACTGGAGTGGGTTGCCATTTTGTTCACCAGTGGATCTTCCTGACCCAGGGATTGAACCCACATCTCCTGCATTACAGGCAGGTTCTTTACCACTGAGCCACCTGGGAAGCCCTTTGGGGGCACCTTAGCTGGATGGATAGAATTAATAGAATTCAAAGAATAGGACGTACGGATGTTCAACCCGTAGATACGGGAATGCAAATTAGTGAACCATTCTCCTGTCAGATTGGCAAGATTCTAAAATTTGTAACATCCAGTGCTGACAGAGACATGGGGAAATGGCACCCTGTGGGAATGCGAACTGCTGTGGCCTGAGAAGTTCTCTCTAGATACCTGTTAAGACTAAAAATATACCTACTCTTTCATCCAGTGGTTTCCCATTGGGCTTTATATCTTTCTTAAATTAATCAATCTCAATAAAAGCACTGTATTTTGGAATAAAAATGCAAGGATGTCCCTATATTTACACATCACTTTGCAAGTATACCTGTTTACAGTCTGTAATGCATACAATTCTGTGTTCTCCATTATGGATTTTAGGGAAATTTGTTCCAGTCAGTCCAAGAAACAAAAAGCCAGAAGCAGTGCTGATCAGTATTGCTGCATGTTGCATACATGTATGTGTGTATATGTTCAGTTTTGAAGAGCTAACTAACACTCCAAACCTGGTACATAAACATCAGCAACGGCAGCATTCTGCACCCACACCTGGAGGTCGGCCAGTCTTGGGGGCAGCTCCTTCCTGTCTGCAGAGCCAGAGCTGGTGTCCCAGGGGCTCCTCAGTCACAGAGATGCCTGGAGGCTCAGGCAGCGGAGTGAGGGCCCCCACGTCTCCTGTCCCCTCTGTCCTCTCTGGGTGTCATCCTAGAGAGCTGGGGTCAGGTGGCCTTTTCATGAGCAGCGTTGGAGGTCATGACCCCCTGAAGCCCAGGTGGGGCAGTTCAGATCAGGTCAGTCACTCAGTCGTGTTCAACTCTTTGCGACCCTGTGGACTGCAGCACCCCAGGCTTCCCATCCATCACCAATTCCCAGAGCTTGCTCAAACTCATGGCCATCAAGTCAGGGATGCCATCCAACCATCTTGTCCTCTGTTGTCCCCTTCTCCTGCCTTCAGTCTTTGCTAGCATCAGGGTCTCTTCTGATGAGTTGGCTGTTCGCATTAGGTGGCCAAAATATTGGAGCTTCAGCTTGAGCATCAGTCCTTCCAGTGAATATTCAGGACGATTTCCTTTAGGATTGACTGGTTGGATCTCCTTGCAGTCCAAGGGATTCTCAAAAGTCTTCTTCACACCACAGTTCAAAAGCATCAATTCTTTGGTGCTCAGCTTTCTTTATGGTCCAACTGTCACATCCATATGTAAATACTGGAAAAACTGTAGCTTTGACTAGACAGACCTTTGTCAGCAAAGTAATGTCTCTGCTTTTTAACATGCTGTCTAGTTTGTTCATAGCTTTTCTTCCAAGGAGGAAGTGTCTTTTAATTTCAGGGCTGCAGTCACCATCTGCAGTGATTTTGGAGCCCAACAAAATAAAGTCTGTCACTGTTTCCATTGTTTCCCCATCTATTTGCCATGAAGTGATAGGATCAGATGCCATGATCTTCGTTTGTTGGATATTGAGTTTTAAGCCGGGTTTTCCACTCTCCTCTTTCACTTTCATCAAGAGGCTCTTTAGTTCTTCTCTTTCTGCTATAAGGGTGGTATCATCTGCATATCTGAGGTTATTGATATTTCTGCTGGCAGTCTTGATTCCAGCTTTGCTTCATCCAGCCCAGCATTTTGCATGATGTACTCTGCATATAAGTTAAATAAGCAGGTGACAGTATACAGCCTTGACATACTCCTTTCCCTATTTGGAACCAGTCTGTTGTTCCGTGTCCAGTTCTGTTGCTTCTTGACCTGCATACCGACTTCTCAGGAGGCAGGGAAGGTGATCTGGTATTCCCATCTCTTGAAGAATTTTCCACAGTTTGTTGTGATCCACACAGTCAAAAGCTTTGTTGTAGTCAATAACACAGAAATAGATGTTTTTCTGGGATTCTCTTGCTTTTATGATGATCTAGCAGATGTTGGCAAGTTGATCTCTGGTCCCTCTGCCTTTTCTAAATCCAGCTTGAACATCTGGAAGTTCTCAGTTCACCTATTGTTGAAGCCTTGGAATTTTGAGCATTACTTTGCTAGTGTGTGAGATGAGTGTGATTGTACGTTAGTTTGAACATTCTTTGGCATTGTTGTTCTTTGGGATTGGAATGAAAACTGATCTTTTCCAGTCCTGTGGTGGCCAATGCTGAGGTGGGGACAGGCTGCTGCTTTTCAGGGGGTTCTAAGTGCTGGTGGCTAAGGCTGTTTTTCTGGGACATCTTGAAACAATCTAGTGCTCACGCAGGACCAGGGACTCTGTTAAATGACCCTGCAGGCTCATGCTTGTCCTTTACTCAACACATGACGTCCTGATGGCCTGGGTGTTGGCTGGCCATGGGTGTTTTAGTCATGGGGCTGCAACAGGCACAGAGAGCTGGCCTCCCGTCAGGTTGGAGACACAGGTGTCACAGGCCCAGGTGGTTAGTACCCGAAGTCTCCGAGCCTCTCATTGGCTTTCTTCCTGTGTCTGAGGGCGGCTGTCAACACCTGGGTGATGGGTTCATGGGCTGCTTCCTGCTGGGCTTGCTGACACCAGGGCCAGTGAGAGGGAAGGGAGGGGGTTGCGAGAAAGCTGGCCCTAGAGAGCTGGCCTCATGCACCATGTGCACCAAGCTCGGGGCCCAGAGCTGCTGACAGGGAGGGGCTGGAAGCTGACATCGATGTCTCAGCCCCAACCTCCAGATTTAGGGTCTTCTGGGCTCTGGGGCCCCGGCATGCATGCTTGTGCAGCAGCATGCGAGAGGTGTGTGCTATTCTGCATGGGTTTTTTCTATTGTTGGAAAAGCAGGTTGTTTACTGAAGGTGTTTCTGTGAAATTGTTTCAGGAGTAGACCCCTCCCTGCAAGTGGAGAATCGCATCCTCGGGCCCGCACAAGCCTCGGCCCCCGCGCCCAAGCAGCCCAAGCCGCGGCCCAGCAACGCCCGGGATGAGCGCTTCCGGTCAGGTAGGGCTCCGAGCGCTCCGGTCCTCTGCTCGGACACTACAGCTCCGCTGCAGAGAGGGCCTTCTCTGAACTGTGACTTACTGCTTCGTGGTTTTCAAGAAAAAAACAAAACTTCCATAGATCTCAGTATGTTTTAGCGTAGCCTGGAGTGTGAGCATGCTCCTCTCAGCAGTTGTGTATAGACGTCTTAGAAGAAAGCAAAATCTTCCTCACCATTGAAATCATTTCTGTAAATGCCTGTGTCCATTTTTCTACAGGAACTTTGGGGTTGGTGTTGGTGGATTTGCCCAGTAGGGAACCACTCTACTACTCTACGTGTTTAAGTATTTTATTTTTCTGTAATTTTGGAGATTTCCTTCTAATTAGATTTCTGCCACTCTGTTAGTGCTTTTATAAATATTTGAATTTATCTCTGGCATTTTATTTGAATTATCAGGATATCTATTGAAAAAATGGATGCTTCCAATGATCATTTTATTTATTTATTCTTTTTGGCAGTGCTGGGTCCTTGTTGCTGTGTGGGCTTCTCATTGCAGTGGCTTCTCTTTGTGGAGCACAGGATTTAGGGTATGTGGGCTTCAGGAGTTGTGGCTCACATGCTCCAGAGCACAGGCTAACTAGTTGCGGTGCACAAGTTTAGTTGCTCCGAGGCATGTGGGATCTTCCTGGACCAGGGATGGAACCTGTGTCTCCAGCACTGGCAGGCGGATTCTTTACCACCAAGCCACCAGAGAAGTCCTGTGCTTCCTGTTACAGATTAGATATCAGTAGCTTTTGAACACTTTTTTGCTTGTTTAACATTTTCACTGTTGTGTGATTAAATATTTCTTTTACATTTAAACTCAGTAAGCTTTTATAAAAGAAAACTTTCAAGATAGACAAAGAATGGCCATTTCGTTTTAAGAATTTTTTTTTAAAAATGAAGATTTTATTTTTTTATTTTTGTTTTTTTCCCCCAATTATTTTTATTAGTTGGAGGCTAATTACTTTACAATATTGTAGTGGTTTTTGCCATACATTGACATGAATCAGCCATGGATTTACATGTGTTCCCCATCCTGATCCCCCCTCCCGCCTCCCTCTCCATCCCATCCCTCTGGGTCTTCCCAGTGCACCAGCCCCGAGCACTTGTCTTATGCATCCAACCTGCACTGGAGATCTGTTTCACACTTGATAATATACATGTTTTGATGCTGTTGTCTTAAAACATCCCACCCTCACCTTCTCCCATAGAGTCCAAAAGTCTGTTCTGTATATCTGTGTCACTTTTTCTGTCTTGCATATAGGATTATTGTTACCATCTTTCTAAATTCCATATATATGCGTTAGTATACTGTATTGGTGTTTATCTTTCTGGCTTACTTCACTCTGTATAATGGTAACCAGTTTCATCCATCTCATTAGAACTGATTCAAATGTATTCTTTTTAATGGCTGAGTAATATTCCATTGTGTATATGCACCACAGCTTTCTTATCCATTTGTCAGCTAACGGGCATCTAGGTTGCTTCCATGTCCTGGCTATTATATGTTTATAAAAATGAAGATTTTAAATGGTTGGTTAACGTGGGAGTGTGATGATGTGGTTTGAGGAAAATATTGATCAGATAATTTCTTACCGATTTAATATACATTTAAAAAAACTTCCCCACACTGACAATGATTTCTTTTTGTATTACATCAATGATGCCTGTAACATAGAACATTGGAAACGGCCCCATCAGCATTCCGCCAGTGGAGCCCTGGGCACAAAATGGACACGTGTCCATGCACCCTGAGTGAGGTCACCAGAGGTCCCCTGCCTGTCCTCACCTCCCGTTCCCTGTCACCTCTATTTACATGTAACTGATGTTGAGGACCTGATTTCTGCCCTTGTGAACTGTATCTGGTTCTTGTTCTTTACTTTCTGAAAATAAGACCTTCACCATAAATGTTCTTTGCTCATATTTTCTCCAAGGCTTGTCTTCTCTGAATTCTCTTACAGTGGCTTTTGTAGCAGAAGTTTTTAATTTTAATGAAATGTGGCTTATCCCTTCCTTTTCTTTCTTGAATAGTGCTTTTGTTCTTGTATCTAAGAAATCTGTGCCAAACCCAAAGTCACAAAGATTCTTACCTGTGTTTTTTTCTAGAAGTTTTGTAGTTTTAGGTTTTTACCTTTAGGTCTGTGGTTTAGATTTTGTTAATTTTAATGTGAGTTCAGGGTGTGGTACAAAGCTGACTTTCTTGCATGTGGGAATCCCGTTGTCCCCATGCCCTCGCTCCTTTGTCTAAATGCAGCTGCTCATGGGTGACTTTCTGGACTCCGTTCTGTTCTCTTGATGGGTTCGTCCGTTGTCATGGCAGCGCCAGCTCGCCTAATAATGGCAGCTTAGCAGTCATTGTTCACATGGGTATGTCCGCTCCTTCCTCCAGGTTTATTCCTTATCATTGTTCCCTGGTATATCCTGTGCCTTTCTTCCCTCTGGCACTTTTACGGTTTTTCTCTTTATCGCAGGTTTTGAGTGATCTGATTATTATGTGCCTTGGTATAAGTTTATTTGTTTCTTGGGCTTGGGGTTTGTTGAGCTTCTTGGATCTGTTGCTTTATATGCCTATGTTGGTATTGTGTAGATTTTTAGTTCTTGATTGTTATCTGTACTTAGGTTGTTTGTTTGTTTCTAAGGCAGCCACAGTGTAAAAAGTCTGTGCTCACAGTCAAGCCCAATATCTTGCAGGGGCTCCTAGGTTTGTCTCTCTTCTGAACACAGTCTTTCTTCTCTTTCTGGGAGTATTTTTATTAGACCCTGAAGTTTAAATGTTACTTTGGCTGGATATAAAATTACAGGTTCAAAACTCGTTTCTTCAGCTGTGTTGCCTTGTATTTGGTGATTACCATTGGTAAATTTAGCCTGTTTCCTGATCCATCAAGACTGTTTCTCTAGAAGCTTTTGGATTGACTGGTTATCTTTGATATTGGTAATTTTTTTTTTTTTGATATTGGTAAATTTTATTGTAATATGCTTAGGTGTAAATTTTCATCCTTAGTACCCTATGAACCATTTTACTATAAGGTTTCTAAATGCTGTTTAAAAACATCTTGTTGGGGAAAAATGCAAACACATACAAAGGTGGCCTTGGTGGTGTACTGAGCCCTGGACTTGCCCAGTGCCACGATTGCCACCATGCTCAGGCCCAGTCTTGGCTTCTTCATCAGCCCCTGCTGCTTCTTCCCTTCCTGTGTGATTCTGAAGCAAATCTCAGAGATCATGTCATTTTACCTAGATGTCCTAATACTCTTGGTTTCTATATCTGAAGAGTGTGTGTATCTCTAAAAGATAGCTCCATTATCACAGAATAATTAGCAGTAATTCCTTAGTATCAAATACCCATGTGTTCAAATTTTATAAAGCAGTTTGCACCCACGATCCAGATAAGATGTACATGTCGCAGATTGTCGGTGTGTGTTTCCGCCGGTGATAACTTGGTCTGGGGCCTTGGCTGTGGCCTGGCTGCTCCTGGCTCCATGGCTCTAGCAGGTCACTTCTGGACCAGTGTTTTCCCACCACAGGCACTGCGGACCTGTGTCTCTCCCCTCCCTGAGATGCTGGCAGGGTTGATCCCTTGGTTCATTAGGGTGGATTTGGTGGCAGGACAGCTGGACCACTTCTGTGAAGAGCAAGCAGCTTGTTCTCATCACACGGCACAGGAGAGCCGGGAGAGATGCTCGGTTCTTTCCATCCAGTTAATGTTTTTCAAAACAGTAGCTTGTGTCACTGGTATCCTCCAATGGCAGCCAGTTAGTTTTACTTCCTCTTTTTCTTCCTTTCTTTTCTCTGATCTTGTTTTTGTCCTTGGTGGTATTCAGACTGCCCCAACCTTTTTCTTTGGGGGTGCTTCTCTGTCGGCTCCAGCATTGGGTTGCTGGCCAGGAACTTGTTGATTGGTAGGATGAGATTCTCCAGAACCCTCTGCCACTTCCTGCACCCTGGAACCCACATTTCTCAGGGTTCTCGCAGTGAGGTCAGTGTTGTAAGACTGCAGCCTGGATGGTAGGGGTGCTCATTGCACTCAGGCTGGTCATCATTTCTAGACATTTTTAGAGACTAAAGTAAGACATGCTATTTAAAGATAAAATGCCACGTGTGTTCATGCTGATAATTTCCATTCAGATTCAGGACTGCAGTATTCCCCTCACTCCTGGAGTCTCTGTGTGTATCCCTTCTCTCCCTGTGAGCATCTTGGTTTCTAGGGAGGAATGATGGGGTGAGGCCATCAGGCCCCTCTTCGTTGGCTCTCTTGCACTTGACCACAAGCGTGGCGGTGTGACGGGACCCCCACCACCCCCGGCCGTACGACTACAGGAATAGCTTGGTTCCTTCCATGGCTCTGCCCATCCTGGGGCTTGACTGGGACAGCAGCTCAGACAATATGACCACAGAGCTTTAGTGCTGCTTGTAGTGGTTTATACCATAATCAGAGTGCATTAGGTTCATCTGTTTCATTTTATTTTCAGTTTTGGGGATTTCCTGGTTTAAATCTGAAAATACTTGTGAAGTCGAATCTATAAACCAAGGAATATTTGTAGAAATCTAGGACCAGTGTGTGGACCCACATGTAGGCTGACCTTGTGTTCCTTTTATACTCAATGAAACCAGATTAAAAACATGAACCATGGTTTTGTTCCTTCATCAGGAATCTTGTAACAGGTGCTTTTGCTGCTGTTGTTTCTGTGCAGATGTTCACACCGAGGCCGTGCAGGCAGCTTTGGCCAAATACAAAGAGAGGAAGATGCCCATGCCATCCAAGAGGCGCTCTGTCCTCACGCACGCGTCTGTGGAGGCCTACACACCCCCAGGTACTGATTAGGGTTGGGACCGCCTGGGCAGGGTTGGGGCGGCTTGGGCAGGGTTTCCCATTGAGATGGAGCAGGCTTCTGATTGTGGTGAGGAGTGTGTGTGTGCTCATGCACGTTTCTGTGCATGCATTGAGCTTGCTTCCAATAGATCGTCTATATAGATTTTAATTTTTTCACTAAGATGTAATTTGTGTCTTTTAGTAAAGAGGGGAACCAGCAGTAAGTGCTTTATGGGGTGACAGAGTTCCATGAATTCAGAAGTTTAAAATTATTCTCATTGAGTTGGTCAAAAAGTTCCTTGAGTTGTTTTTTTTTTTTTTTTTAAGAAAAAAGACACATTTCTCCCTTTCATCAAGAACTTTATTGAACAATGTAGTCACCATTTTGTTCCACTACCTTCTGTTATTTTTCAGGCAATTTCATATTTCCATTCCCCAAACTTGTTATCTTTTTGATCAAAGAACTGTTCCAGGTGCCTTTTATACAGTCTTCCAGGGAACTGAAAATTTTTTCATTAAGAGAATTTTGTAAGGCCCAAAATAAATGGACATCCAAAGGTGCAATGTCTGGTGAATATGGCAGATAAATCAGAACTTCCCAGCCAAGCTGTAACAGTTTTTGCCTGGTCGTCAAATAAACATACGGTCTTGTGTTATCCAGATGGAAGCTGATGTGTTTTCTCCTGACTAATCCCGGATGCTTTTTGTTGAGTGCTGGTTTCACTTGGTCTAATTGGAAGCAGTACTTGTTGCAATTAGTTGTTTGGTTTTCCAGAAGGAGCTCATGATGAAGGACTCCCTTCCACTCCTACCGTGTACACAACATCACCTTCTTTGGATGAAGACCAGTCTTTGGTGTAGTTGGTGGTGGTTTATTTCGCTTGCCACGTGATCTGTTCCATTCCCTATTATTGTACAAGGTCCACTTTTTATCAGCTGTCACAGTTTATGTTAAAAATGGAATGTTTTCATCGTGTTTAAGTTGAGAATCATACGTGGAAATACAGTCAAGGAGTTGTTTTTGTTTTTGTTTTTTTGCTTAACTAATGGGGAACCCAAAGATCAAATTGATGAATATAACTGAACTGGTGCAAATTATTTTCAGCACTTGATTTGGATATTTTGTGTATGTCAGCTATCTCTCACCTGGCATAACACTGATTGTTCTCAGTTAATGTCTCAATTTGATCATGATCAATTTCAACTGGTCTACCTGACCATGGAGCATTGTCTAGCAAGAAATTTCCCTCATGAAACTTAGCAAACCACGTTTGACATGTCTGATCAGTCACAACACCTTCTCTACACACTGCACAAATCCGTTTTTGCATTTCAGTTGCATTTTTACCTTTCTGGAAATAATAAAGCATAACATGTGAAAATGTTGCTTTTTCCCTTCCATCTTCAATATTAAAGTTGGTACATAAAAATTCACTAGTTTTGATAAGTTGTTTTTTTTTTTTTAAATGAGTGCTGATATGACAGCTGTCACAATACAGTCTAACAAAATTGTCTTGAATGAAGTTGAAGACAGCTAAGCACTACTAGAGCCATCTTACAGAAAAAGCAGCGAACTTTTTGGCCAACCCAATATTATCTGTTATGTTGTTACCAGGTCTTAAATGGAAAAGAATAAGACCGTTTGGAGGGTTTTTGATTTGTTTTGTTTTTGTTGTTTCATTACCATTAGAAATGAAAACTCTTAATGCGGCCTCTCTTCAGGATAGTTAGTGTGTTTTAAGTTTCCTGGAAAGCTCATCCAGATGCTGGGAGCACAGTGCTGCCTGTCTGGTTATTGAAGTCACAAAGCTGGTGACGGGCGTGTTTGGTTTGCCGACGTGGTAAAACAGCCACACCAGGTCCACAGGATAGTGCAGTGTTTTGCTGATGCTTCCTGACTTAAAAAAAGTTTATGTTGTTGAAAAAAAGTCTTAGAAATTTATGCCAAATTATTTTCTACCAAATATAACCATAGATACTACCCAGTTTTTAAAGAACTTCCTAATAATAATGAAACCCATGATAAAATGCAGACTTGACAGAACCAGAATTCAGGTTACTTTTATTGCCTGAGGCGGGGCTCTTTTCAGAGCTCAGGCACATCCTCCAGGGTGCGCAGGTGCTGGGCAAGGCCTCACTGGGATCAGGCACCCACGGGGCATAGGTCACCTCTGCTATTCGGGGCCCCCAGGGCCCCACGGCATGCACTAAAGTGGTCAGGGTTGGACCAGCTGCATCCCTGGGCATGGCGCCCTGTGACCAAGTACTTTGGGGGAGCCCAGGGTGCAGCCAGCTTCCATGTGGCCCTGGGTCTCACTCATGGTCAGTCACACATAGGCCCTCCTGGACGTGCGGGTGCGCAGGGCGCAGGCCGGGCCGGTGTGGGAACCCCGCCCCCAAGGATGCCCCCCTCATGCCTGTCGTCGTTATTTTGACCACAGACACGTCATCTGCCTCAGAAGATGAGGGCTCTTTACAGCGCCCCGGGCGACTGGCCTCCGCTCCGCTGCAGAGCCGCCCCAGCGTCGAGCCCTGGCCCGAGCCGGCCATTCAGGGCTCGTCCACCTCCTCCTCTGCGTCCTCCACCTCATCTCACCCGGGAGGGCAGCCTGCCGTCACGCCCAGTGCTGCCGCTGCACTTGCCGGCCCCGCGGCCCTCGCCCGCGTAGGTCAGTACAGCTGTGGGGACCCCTCCAGGCAGAGGAGCCCCCGCCCCTCCTCAGACCCACCTTCTCCTCTTTGTATGGAAAGTGTCCTTTTGGTGACAAAAGTGGTTTCTGGTGCCTCTGTGGTTTGGCAGCCCCAGACCCTGGGTGGGCCTCCCCTGGAGACCTGGACAAGAGCTGGTGCTTCTGCTCTGGAGGGGCGGCCGGCACAGGTGTCCCTGGCTGTCAGGAGGCCTGCCACCTGCAACGCGGTCTTTTGTTCCTCCCTTCTGTGCACAGCCGCAGCCCTCAGTTGTCCCTGTGCTGGGTGTCCCAAGGTGGGGCTGGGGCTGCAGCCATGGAGGGCCTTTCTTCCTCTACACACAGGGTTAGACAGTCCTCAGTCTGAAAGAGATGTAAGTCACAGCTCAGTCATAAAGATGCCTAGACCTTTTCCAAGTCACCCCGTCCTTTAAATTATGTTAATCTTAGGAAAACATTGCTAAGCTTTCACCATTTGAAGTCATATTTTTTGATGCAAAAATCGTAACTTAGCTGGCATGCAGAGCGCACATGCATTCTTGCAGGAGTGCCTTAAGAAGTGTACTCCTGGGGTGGTGCATTGCCGTTGTTGGGGGTCATCTGACGAGGAGGAAGAGCTCAGTTGGGGACTGCCCTGGCTGAGACCACACCGCTGGCTGTGGTGGAGCCAGGCTGACCCATAGCTTTCTGATTCCTGTTCCTTTTCTTTGCTGTTAGTTGCTGTTCTGCTAAAACCAGAACAGTGCATCTGCGGTGCGCCCACGACAGGCCAGTGTTTCTGATGGGGTCCCAGCAGGTTAAGTGCCCCCCAGGCATGTGCTGGTCTCAGGCGCTGAGCTGCTTCCATGCAAGATACTGGTCATTTGGCTGGACTGGGTGTTGTAAGTGCCCGACGCCTTCATTTCCTCTGTGGGCACATCACTGATGCTCTTCATTTGTTACTGGTTTGAGTCAGTGCCAATGTCTATAAATTTCTGTCGAGCTCGTGATGTCTTCTTAGGTGAGAATTCACGATGCCTTGACCTGCTCCCAGCACGTGGAGGAGCCAGGGTCGCACTGTCAGGGCCGTCCTGGGCGGTTTGCTTTAGGAGAGAAGGCTCCTCTGGAAGTACCCGCCAGGATTGTTGTGGTCACTCTCCTGGGGAGCCTACAAATGGCTGGTGATTACAGCCCACCTGCCCTCAAGGAGTTTCACAGGGGAGAGCTTGAAAACAGCATTAGGTGGACACATTCTTGCTGTTTGTCATGGCGATTGCACTCTTTGGAAATGCACAAGTACCTCCACTGCGAGGGAAGCGGCAGCGTTTGGGTGTTCTCTTCTCTTCTCTCTTGGTCCAGCTTTCCGAAGCTCTGTTCTGGGTCCCCCAGTGTGGAGAGGAGGGCAGAGCAGTCACTGTTTGCTTGTATCAGCCATTGCTGAGCTGTTGTTAACACTGCTTCCTGGTGGGTTAGAAAGAAAAGCATATTTAGCTTGAAAAACTGACTGTAGTTTAAAATGTCTAACCAGACAGCCCTTGACTTCACAGAGTTGTAAGGTGAGTCGAGTGGGCGTCTCTTTTCTCAGAAAGGTCCTCGCAGTAAAGACTTCAGGGTGGGTTGGTCGCCTCTGTGGCTGAGGGGCTCCTGACTCCTGCAGGTGAGGCTGAGCCCCTCTCCCCTCCCTCCTGCTCACCTGTGCTCACATGCATGTTATGTGGTTAGTTCTAGTAGTCTGAAAGTCTGACTTGCTCTGTATTTATACCTCACTGTTGTCTGTAGCTTTCATGCCCTACTTGTGTGACCTGAATTTTAAATCTGAAAAATATCCCTCTTCCCTCTCCTTGTTATAAAAGTCATCCTTTTTTTAGTTTCTGACACTAGGAGAATTCTTCAATTTGGGCTAAGGAAAGAAATATAGAAAGAAATGACTATAAAAAAATTATAAGTAGAAAATGTTAAAAAGTATTTGTTGGTTTCAGTTTGGGGCTAGGAAAATAATGTGCAGAAAACATTTGGACACAAGTACCTGTATTTAAAAGCAGTACATTTAATTACAGTAGTTCATTTTGAAGTGTAGTTTGTTTATTTTTATGCAGCTATTTAAAAAGTTACTTTGTAGTTGAGAATTACCATTTATACCTTTTTTCATGAATATAGTTAAAATCTCTCAATTTTGCTAGATTGGAAAGGTGGGGAGATTTCTTTTTAAACTGAAAGAATTCTGTGGTAAGCATACTTTAAAATGCTGATTTCATAATATCTAGCTTTTTCAAGGGTTGTGGAAACTCTTGTCATTTAAGTTAGGTTTTTCTAAATGGTGTTTTCTGCTATGTAAGTTTGTGTTTTGTTTCCATATAAATTCATCTTTCTACATATTTAAAAAAATTTTAGGTTGCGTACTCTCTAGGTTATGATGATAGATAAAAAATAAGTATCAAAATCTGTGATGGTGGGAACATTCATTTGAAGACTAAAGAGATTACAGAGCAGTATCCATTCTCGAGAGTGGACGAGTGTCACGCTAGGTCCAAACTCGGTTCTTTCCTGGTGGAGGACTGAGTTGTAGCAGTGATGCTCCAGCGGCAGTCAACCAGTATCAGAACAGATAAACATGCCATATGGTGAAAATGGAGCCCAGAATGGACATTCAGACAACGGAAGGAGTGATTTAAATACTTTTTGTATCTAACATAGTTTGCCTTTAAATGTGAGGTGAGTACATTCTGTCTTAAGACCCTGATTGCAGCCCCTTAGTGATGGGACATGTTGAACTGACTCTAGGGATAGTTTTTAATCTGTGTAGGCTTATTCTGTGAAGATTGCAAAGGTTTGTGTCTGTGTGGCATTCAACTTGCATTTTAGGGGAGTAGAGGTAGTTTATAGAAGCCTGGCAGTTTTTTCATAATACGACAAAAAATATTATTGATTTAAAATATATTTCTGCTTCATTGAGGGAGATTTCTAAGTAAAACCTCCTTAGGCCAAATTGGGAAAGGTGTATTCCTCATGGCCATTCTATGCTGTGGTTGGTGTTTCTGGCCTAGTTCCCTCTGAGAACTGGATGGCCATGTCCAGAGTTCAGAGTTCACAGCATCTCGTGTGCTTGGTCAGCCAGGCAGACAGAGTCGATTGGAATGCCACATTCCTTGCTTAGAGCTCAGCTACTGAAGCTTTAATTGAATGGAGTTTGAACAGCAACTTGATGTTCATGTTGTTTTGAATTAACAGCCACTTTTATTTTGGGTTTGTGTTTCAAAAGCAGATCTGCACTCTGCCCCTCCTGATGTCACCACAGGCCTTGTGCAGCATCAGCACGCATACTGCGAGCGTCCGCAGATGACCTCCGTGAGAGGAGTCCCTCGGGGGTGCCGCGGGAGTGTCCTAGAGACGGCAGGTGGTAAGCATGCCTCTCTTCCTGCTTTGAGACAGCAGAGCCCAGGCACTGGATCCCAGGGTACCTGGTGAGCCAGCCATCAGGTGCAGCTCTGGTGCATTTAGACTACCCGTGTGTATATCATGTGGAGAAATGATCAGGAATAGGTCAAGTCGGGAATGAGGAGAAGGAGGGAGGAAAAAACCTTCACACTGAAGTGGATGCACAAGCTTTGGATCTGTGGTATTGTGGGAAGAGGAGACGCTAGGGAAGTTTCTCCAGTACTGCAAGTGCAGCCAGCAATAGCTGCCCCAGTTAGTCCCTTCTGCACTTGTACTGTTTCCTTTTGAAACAGTTTCCAGTGTCTTTTATCAAAATCACATGAAGTTTTTCTTGCAATGTGCCAAATTTGAGTTGCAGAAAAATCTAGCAGTTCTTAGATCTGAGACCTTAACATGTTTCTAGGCTCCTGAGCAGCTGGTCTGATTTTGTTGGTGTCTTTCAGTTCCTTGTTCAGATACAAGAGGAGAAATGGAGTCAACGTGAAGCAGTCTTCTTGTTGGTTAGAAAGATTAAAAAAAAAAATTAGCTTGTTATTCCTTATGTTTAAAATTTTTCAAGAACTTAGTTGAGGTGTAAATGACATATCTACTGTGTGTATTAAAGTGTGTAATTTTATAAGCTTTTAAAAAAATTTTTGTTTATTTGACTGCACCAGGCCTTAGTTGCATTGTGTGAAATCTTCAGTCTTTGTTGCGGCGTGTGGGATCTGGTTCCCTGACAGGGATTGAACCTGGGTTCCTTGCATTGGAGTGTGGAATCTTGGCCACTGGACCACCAGGGAAGGCTTGACAGTTTTATAAGCTTTAAGATACATGTACTCTGTGAAATCCATACTGTAGCCAGTATACCTGGCGCTCCTGGAAACTTCCTTCCTTGTGCGCTTTTGTCACAGCTGCTTGCTGCCTTTTTTGGCTTCCCTTCAGGCAACCACTGATTTACTTCCTGACACTGTAAAGTAGTTTGCATTTTCTAGGATTTTATATAAATAGAATCACTCAGCATTTACTTTTTATTGTCTGGCTTCTGCTACCCTGCACAGTTATTTTGAAGTTCATCCATGTTCTTGGATGTATCATAGGTCATTCCTTTTCTTGGGAGATGAAATATCCCTGCATTTCATCTCATCAGTTCAGTCTAGTCACTCAGTTGTGTCCGAGTCTTTGGGACCCCATGGACTGCAGCACGACAGGCTTCCCTGTCCATCCCAGCTCCCAGAGCCTGCTCAAATTCATGTCCATCGAGTCAGTGATGCCATCCAACCATCTCATCCTCTGTGGTCTGTTTCTCCTCCTGCCTTCAGTCTTGCCTAGCATCAGGGTCTTTTCCAGTGAGTCAGCTCTTCACATCAGCTGGCCAAAGTGTTGGAGCTTCAGCTTCAGCATCAGTCCTTCCAATGAATATTCAGGACTGATTTCTTTTAGGATGGACTGGTTGGATCTCCTTGCAGTCCAAGGGACTCTCAAGAGTCTTCTCCAACACCACAGTTCAAAAGCATCAGTTCTTTGGTGCTCAGCTTTCATTGTGAACCAAGTCTCACATCCTATAGATGTGAGATTTCATCCTATAGATGCACCATAGTTTTATCTTTTTACCTACTGATGGGTATTTTGGGTGTTTCCAGTTTTTGGCTGTTAGAAATAAAGTTATTGTGACTATTCCTTTACAAGTCTTTCTGTGGATATACATGTTCATTTGTTTTGGGTCAGTATCTAGGAGTAGAATAGCTGGATCATACAGTGGGTTTGAAAGAGAGAAAGTAAAGTCGCTCAGTTGTGTCTCTTTGCGACCCCATGGACTGTAGCCTACCAGGCTCCTCAGTCCATGGAATTTTCCAGGCAAGAGTACTGGAATGGGTTGCCATTTCCTTCTCCAGGGGATCTTCCCAACCCAGGGATCAAACCAGGGTCTCCCACACTGCAGGCAGACGCTTTACCATCTGAGCCATCAGGGAACGTTTTAGTTTTTAAAGGAATTGCCAAACTGGGACTTCCCTAGTGGCCCAGTGGTTAAGAATCTGCCTTGCAGTGCAGGGGACATGGGTTCAGTCCCCGGTCAGGGAACTCAGATCCCACATGCTGCAACTACTGAGCCCAAGCACTGCAGCCACAACTACTGAGCCCAAGGACTGAGGCCACAACTAGAGAAACTGTGCACTGCAATAAAAGATCCACATGATGCAGCTAAGATCCCACACAGCCAAATAAATAAATAAGTATAAATAAACATTTTAAAAAAATAAACTGCCAAACTTATTTCCAAGTGGTTGTACTATTTCACCTCCCTGGTATTAGTGATGAGAGTCCCAGTTCCCCCATATCCTTGCCAAGAATTGGTATTGTTGGTTTTCATATGCTGACCATCCTTGTAGTTGTGCACAGGTGTCCCCTTATAGTTTTAATTTGCATCTCCCTAATGACTGATGATGTTTAGCATATTTTCATGTACTTATTTCCCATTTGTATATCTTTTTACAAGGTTCTGTTCAAATCTTTTGCTTGTTTTTTAAAATGTGTTGTTTGTTTTCTTAAGTTTTCAGAGTTCTTTATAGTCTGGATATAAGTTCTGTATCAAGTTTCTAAATTTTTTTTCTCCCAGTCTGTGGCTTGTGTTTTCATCCTTTAATAGTGAGAGGAGAAGTCTTTCATTCTGATGAAGTCCAGTTTACCATTTTTTTCTTTCATGGATTCTATTTTTGTGTCATATCTAATATATACTTTCCTGACCCAAGATCTAATGGTTTTCTCCTATATTTTCTCCTAAAATTTTATAGTTTTTAACTTTTATGTTTAGGTACATGATCCATTTTGAGTTGAATTTAATATCAATGCAAGATATAATCTAAGTTTACTTTTCTGTGTATGGATGTCCAGTTGTTCCAGGATCATGTAATACCCCCTTTGGTTTCTTTGGCATCTTTAATGAAGATGGACCACATATGGTGGACCATATATGAGAAGAGTCTACTTTGGGGATCTGTATGCTGTTCCATACAGCAGGGATCAAAACCATCCCCAGGAAAAAGAAATGCAAAAAAGCAAAATGGCTGACTGAGGAGGCCTTACAAATAGCTGTGAAAAGAAAAGAAGCAAAAATCAAAGGAGAAAAGGAAAGATATACCCATTTTAATGCAGAGTTCCAAAGAACAGCAAGGAGAGATAAGAAAGCCTTCCTCAGCAATCAATGCAAAGAAATAGAGGAAAACAATAGAATAGGAAAGACTAGAGATATCTTCAAAAAAATTAGAGATACCAAGGGAACATTTCATGTAAAGATGGACTCAGTAGAGGACAGAAATGGTATGGACCTAACAGAAGCAGAGGACATTAAGAAGAGGTGGCAAGAATACACAGAACTGTACAAAAAAGATCTTCACGACCCAGTTAATCATGATGGTGTGATCACTCACCTAGAGCCAGACATCCTGGAATGTGAAGTTAAGTGGGCCTTAGGAGGCATCACTACGAACAAAGCTAGTGGAGGTGATGAAATTCCAGTTGAGCTATTTCAAATCCTAAAAGATGGTGCTGTGAAAGTGCTGCACTCGGTGTGCCAGCAAATTTGGAAAACTCAGCAGTGGCCACAGGACTGGAAAAAGTCAGTTTTCATTCCAACCCCTGAGAAAGGAAATGCCAAATAATGCTCAAACTACCGCACAATTGCACTCATCTCACACGCTAGTAAAGTAATGCTTAAAATTCTCCAAGCCAGACTTCAGTAATACATGAACCGTGAACTTCCAGATGTTCAAGCTGGTTTTAGAAAAGGCAGAGGAACCAGAGATCACATTGCCAAATCTGCTGGATCATTGAAAAAGCAAGAGAGTTCCAGAAAAACATCTATTTCTGCTTTATTGACTATGCCAAAGCCTTTGACTGTGTGGATCACAATAAACTGGAAAATTCTGAAAGAGATGGGAATACCGGACTGCCTGACCTGCCTCTTGAAAAACCTGTATGCAGGTCAGGAAGCAACAGTTAGAACTGGACATGGAACAACAGACTGGTTCCAAATAGAAAAAGGAGTACATCAAGGCTGTATATTGTCACCCTGCTTATTTAACTTATATGCAGAGTATAGCATGAGAAACGTTGGGCTGGAGGAAGCACAAGCTGGAATCAAGATTGCCGGGAGAAATATCGATAACCTCAGATATGCAGATGACACCACCCTATGGCAGAAAGTGAAGAAGAACTAAAAAGCCTCATGATGAAAGTGAAAGAGGAGAGTGAAAAAGTTGGCTTAAAGCTCAACATTCAGAAAACTAAGATCATGGCATCTGGTCCCATCCCCTCATGGCAAATAGATGGGGAAACAGTGGGAAGAGTGACTGACTTTATTTATCTGGGCTCCAAAATCACTGCAAATGGTGATTGCAGCCATGAAATTAAAAGACACTTACTCCTTGGAAGGAAAGTTAGGACCAACCTAGATAGCATATTAAAAAGCAGAGACATTACTTTGCCAACAAAGGTCTGTCTAGTCAGGGCTATGGTTTTTCCAGTAGTCATGTATGGATGTGAGAGTTGGACTATAAAGAAAGCTGAGTGCCTAAGAATTGATGCTTTTGAACTGTGGTGTTGGAGAAGACTCTTGAGAGTCCCTTGGACTGCAAGGAGATCCAGCCAGTCCATCCTAAAGGAGATCAGTCCTGGGTGTTCATTAGAGGGTCTGATGTTGAAGCTGAAACTCCAGTACTTTGGCCAACTGATGCGAAGAGCTGACTCATTTGAAAAGACCCTGATTCTGGGAAAGATTGTGGGCAGGAGGAGAAGGGGACGACAGAGGATGAGATGGTTGGATGGTATCACTGACTCAATGGACATGAGTTTGGGTGGACTCTGGGAGTTGGTGTTGGACAGGGAGGCCTGGCGTGTTGCAGTTCATGGGGTCGCAAAGAGTTGGACATGACTGAGCGACTGAACTGAACTGAACTGATCCTGTTCCAATGCTTTTTCTGTCTTTCTATCAGTACCACACTGTCATGATTTTATATATGTGGGTTTTTATATGTGGTTTTATAACAAATCTTAAAATTGTGTACTGTAGTTTGCCTTCAGCTCTTCATTTAAAAAATTGCCTTACCTCTTCTAGCTCCTTTGCATCTTAATGTATAGTTTAAAATCCGTTTAAAATTTCTCCCATTTTTAATTTCTACCAAAATTCCTGCTTGGTTTTGATTGGTACTTCATTGACTCTCTAGATCAGTTTGGAGAGAATTGGCCTCTTCACAGTGTTGTACATTTCAATTGATAAATGTGGTATATCTCTCCATTTACTTAGCACTTTAAAAAATTTTTTCAGCACTGTTTTTGTAGCTTTCAGTGTACAGGTGTTGCACATATTTTGTTAAAATTATCTCAAAATATGTTATATTTTTAGATACTATTACAAGTGATATTTAAATTTTTTCCCAGTTGTTTATGGCTAATCTTTGGAGACATAGTTGATTCTTGTATGTTGACCTTACATTAATTCTAGTAGCCTTTTTGGTAGATTCTATAAGATTTCCACATGCATGACCATGTTGTCTATGAATACAGTTTTACTTTTCTTACCAAATTGTCCACCTATAGGAATATTTGGTTTCTTGGCTTTGTTGCAGTGTCTAGGACTTCCATTAATGTTGGTTAGAAATATTGAGAATGGACACAACTCACCTTGTTTCCCATTTAAGGGGGAAAGCAATCACTTTTTCAATTTTTAATTGTGATGTTAATCATGGATTTTTTAAAAAAATAGTTGCTCTTCATCAGGTTGGGGGCATTCCTTTTTTCCCTCTAGTTTCCTGAAAAGTTTTTATCATGATTTTTGTTAAATGATTTTTAAAATCTGTTAAGCTCATCATACGGTTTTTCTTCCCTAGTTTGTTAATATAATACAGTTCATTGACTGACTTTTGAAGATTAAGCCAAAGGAGGTATGTTCTCAAGGTAAACCCCTCCTGGTTGTGGTGTCCTGCTCTCTGACATATTGTGGATTTGATTTACTAGTTTTTTTTTTTAGAATTCGTGTCTGTGTTTGAGATAAATACTGGTCTGATATTTTTGTCTGGTTTGGTATCAGGATAGTACTCATCTCAGGATGAATTGAGAAGCGTTCCTCCCTCTTCTGTTTTCTAATCAGAGGAAACAGACTTTCTGCCTCAAGTCAGTTCCGTGTCTTTGGAGGAGTCGTCCATCCCATCTCTGCTCTCCAGGCCCCCTGTCGTCCTTGCATGTGCAGGACCCATGGTGCTGGCTCACTGTCTTAGTTGTTAGGGTCTCCTTTCTTCGTCTTAATCATCCTAGCTAGTGAGCTAATTGAGTTTTATCTTTCAAAGAACCAGTTTTAATTTAACTGTTTTTCTCTGTTGTTTATCTTTTCTCTGTTATGTCTATTTCTACTCATCTATGTTACTTCTCTCCTTCTACTTAGTCTGTGTTTCCTTTGCTCTTTTTTTTTCAGTTTCTTTTTTTAAATCCAGAATATATTCATTGGGATGTTTTTCTGTTCATCTTGATTCAAGGTGCTTTTAGGGCTGCCACACCTACCGTCTTGAATCATCTGTGTTGCTTTTGTGATGACGGAGATGGTGCCACGGCCCCAAATACTCTCTATAAGTCCTTAAAGAAGTTTCCAACTCCTAGTATAGGAAAATAAGCAGAACATACAGACAATTCATAAAAAAAGATAGAAAAATAGCTCTTACACATGATGTTCATTCTTTTTTGTTACTAGAGAGATCCACATTATTGGTGGGAATGCAAAGTAGGTCAGCCTCTCTGAGGGAGCAGCTGTTAAAATCTGTGTCTGTGCTTCCATTTGTATCAGCGCAGCGTGGGCGTTTACCCCGAGTGCACACCCTCAGAAATCAGGAAGTGTGTACATGCAAGCTCACTCACTGCTGTGCTGTCTGTGCTTGCAAAATACTGGGGCCTGCCTGCTGTCCAGGCCTCTCAGATTGTGGGCTAAACTGGGAGCAGTCACATGGTGGAGGACTGGGCAGCTCTCAGGAGTAGTGGGAACTGCCTGCCATCCAGGCCTCTCAGATTGTGGGCTAAACTGGGAGCAGTCACATGGTGGAGGACTGGGCAGCTCTCAGGAGTAGTGGGAACTGCCTGCCATCCAGGCCTCTCAGATTATGGGATAAACTGGGTACATTCACACGGTGGAGGACTGGGCAGCTCTCAGGAATAGTGAGAAGCTCTTTATGACCTGGAATGAGTGTGTTTTTCAGGAGGTGTTACGTGAAAAGGCAAAGAGGAAAGGAACGTTCGTAATTTACCACCTCCCTTGTGAGAAGCAGGAGAACAACCAACAGGAGGGAGGAGCCAGAACACATGGGTTGGTCCTGCAGAGGACGGGGTGGGGTGGCCAGGAATTCAGGGCAGAGTGACAGTTGTTCAAGTTTATCTTTTTATATAGTTGTGATTCTTAGACATATGTTCTGCACATTTGAAACATAAACTAAAAGATGAGAAGAAGGGGGTAATCCCAAAACGGAAAAGAATTGTAAATAAATAAGTCTGATTGTATTCCCAAGAACTGCATAGCCACCCTTGAGGGGTGGGGGAGGGAGCTGTCAGTGGGGGACGCAGTGCCCTCAGTCCTGGGCAAGGCTCACCAGCCAGAACTCTTGTTGGTAGCTGTTCCCGTGTTGGTTTGGGTAGGACTCGGGGAATTATGTCACGTCTGTGATGGTGCGGAACTGCAGCGTTGCTGTTGGGGGCCAGGCTCCTGCTGTGGAGAAGAGGTGTCTGACAGGGAGCTCAGCACCAGGGTGCTGTGTGGACCCCGGATTCTAAGACAGGGACCTGTGTGTGTGCTGCTGCCTGCGTGCACGTGTGTGTTGTGTATGGGGTGTGTGCACATCCACGAGTGTGCACGCATGTGCATGTACACAGACTTTTTAGCTCTGTGTGCTAGAGGAAGCAAAGGCTGCAATAGCAGGGAGCGTATCTCACCACTGTCTTGGTCTTCGGTAGCTTTTCTTAGGAGAGCCAGTAAGGAAGGAAGGAAGTCAGGTGGCAACTGTTAGTGTCAGTGGGCTGCTCAAGTTGGAATATAATTGCAACCATTGCAATAAAACTTGCATGTGACAGAGCGGTGGTGGCTGTTACACGGAGGGAGAGAGCTGGATGGGGGTCAGGGTATTTGTGAGGTCTTGAAGGGTCTCCCCTCACAGTGCTTGTTAGTTGCACTAGAAAAAAATAGTGAGACAGTGGAGCGCTGGACAGCAGTGTGCCCAGAACCTCAAAAGAGCAGTGGGGGTCCTGTGCGTCTGGATGTGATTCTCAGGTGCTGTTTAGCCAGCAATGCGATATCTGAATTCAATCTTGAGAAAACGTCAAGCAAATGCAGAATAAGGCATATGCTACTTAATAAAGGAAAGAGCCAGACTCTTTCAAAGTGCTCGTATCATAAAGGGGCCTGCAGAGGCCAAGCCAGTGAATGCAGGTTTCAATTGTTCACCTAGCCCAGGAGAAGGGAGGTGCCACATGCCTCATGGTGCACAGGGGTGGCTGGGGCACCAGGCCTTTCTCTCACCACTTCTACCAGTGCACTCACCCATGTTCCCCGTGCCTTTTCCTCCGAGG
This sequence comes from Cervus canadensis, assembly GCF_019320065.1. Lineage (NCBI taxonomy): Eukaryota > Metazoa > Chordata > Mammalia > Artiodactyla > Cervidae > Cervus > Cervus canadensis. Next base: position 23,552,007 of record NC_057392.1, read on the forward strand.
ACTTGTCACTGTGGTGGGTGCCCTTTTTTGCTGGCACATGTACATATTTTTGCTTCTTTCCATGCAGCAGACTGTGAGGTGTTTGAGGGAAGACTTACCTGTTGGCTAACTTTACATCCCCCAGAACAGCATTTCTTAATAATTAATGAGGATACCAAAGAGCTTTTAGCTGATGTGGGTTATCTCTGGCTATTTACCATATTAGGAATTAAAGATTTGTTAAAATATTTATTAACTTATTGAAAAATAGCGATACCAAACTCATTACATCTTAGCGTGAACAGCACACAGGAGCAGCTCCCATGCAGTGAGGTGCCATGAGAGAGCAGGCTTGTTTCAGGTGTGAGAGCAGCGTCTGCATGATTCCCATCTGCTGGGTGCCCACACTGTGCAGCCTCTGGAAACCTCCGCTGTGCGTGTGTGAGAGAGGAGAGGAGAGCGAATGGCATCTCATGTGACCTCACGAAGCCCCTGAAAGGGCCTCGGGCACTCCTAAGGGTTCCTGGGCCATTCTGAAAACCACTGGCTTGGAATAAGTTCTGGTTCCTGGAAGGCGTCAGTAAATGTCTGTCAGGTGAACTGATAAATTCCAGGCTGGCCGTTTGATGGACCATCAAAGCTTGGTTAGATTCACGAGTTCTGATGCGCTCATGTGGTTGACCTCTGGCCTCGGTGCTCTCTTCCTGTGACAGGTGTCCCCGTGAACAGCAGAGTGTCCTCCAAGATCCAGCAGCTTCTGAACACTCTGAAGAGGCCAAAGCGCCCTCCCCTGAAGGAGTTCTTTGTGGATGATTTCGAGGAGCTGTTGGAAGGTGAGTGTTCCGACACCGGCCTTCCAGTTTGTGTGAGCAGGGAGACTGCCGGGTGTGATGACATGGTTATCACCGCGGCAGATGTAGAAAAGCATGCTCTGTGTTCAGGCTCTGGTCACTGTGTGTGGAGTGACCTCCCCATCACACCTGATCCCGGGCACTGTGTGCACCAGTCGTAGTTAAGAGATGGCGTCTCTGTGCTGTGCCTAGTGGTAAGACTCTATATGTAGGAATACATCTAAGACTTCAATTTATTTCCATGATTTAAGTTTTTATTTAAACTTTAAGTCTGAACTACTTGTCTTCTCTTGGTTTTAGAGCATGGTGTTTTCAGCAAAGTTTGGACTCTTCTTTAGAATTTCTGCCTGTCATTTATGAATTTTATATATATATTTAGGAAAGAAGAGCATAGACTTACTGAGAAGTATAAATCTGTAGGAAAGGAGAAGTGAGGCCCCGTATAAGACACCAGCGTGTGACGTATCGTCGTGGCCTCAGGGCGCCTGGCCCCCCAGCCCTTGGTTTCGGCACCACTGCCTGGCGGTCGCCCCTTAGGCCAGCTCTGGTGTCTCCCCCTACCTGGGGGTTAGCGTGGCTGTTAGGGCTTGTCTGTGTAATCACATCACGCCTTTCAGATTCAGAGTTCAATTCCATGAATGCTTTTTAGGAAGTCTTTCTTACATTTGGGCAAATCGTGGTTACATGTCCACTGAAAATGTAATAGATTTTACTTTATTTTTTTTCTTCCTACATGGTTTGAGCCCAAACTGCAGTGGTTATTCTGTTCTCATCCTTCATAAGTGAGGACACCTGCTTCTCAGGTGTCTTCAGGTGAAAGCCTGGGGTCCTTGTGACTCTCTGGTTACAGTCACAGGACTCATCCTGATTTCTTTCCATCCTTGGTCAGCTGGTCTGTGACTATTGTAACGATAAGGAAATTTAAAGAAGTGATGGTAGCTTTTTTAGAGTTGGTGCTTTTGAAGAAGAGAGTGATAAAACGTGAGGCCTAACAAGCAGAGTGTGTGCCTGGTTCTAGAAATGCTGGTCTTCACATGTCCGTTTTGCTTGTAGTGCAGCAGCCGGATCCGAACCAGCCGAAGCCCGAGGGCAGCCAAATGGCGGTGCTGCGAGGGGAGCCGCTGGCCGAGGGCTCCTGGCCGCCCTCGCTGCTGGCCGCCTTGCAGCAGTGGGGTACCACACAGCCCAAAGCCCCGTGCCTGACTGCCCTGGACACCGCCGGGAAGGCCGTCTACACCCTCACCTATGGCAAGTATCAGCAGGAGGCCGAGGGGCCACACAGATGTGAGCTCGCGGGGCAAGGGAGAGCAGGTTCCTGACGATCTGACACAGCGGGTGGGGAAACAGCCTTGCCTCACTGTCCCACCCGCTACCCTTCCCACCAGCAGGGACCACCCCCTGTACTCCATGTCTGTGTGCGCCTTTCTGACCGGTGGAGTTCAGTTTTGTTTCATTTCGAACTTTGTAAAAATGGCATTAAGCAGTGTTTGTTTTTTTTTGGTTTGGCATTTTTTGGTTCCATTTTCGTTTTTACGTAACACAAATCACGTGCTTTGGGCTCAGTGTGTTTTCATGGAACACTTGGCCCCGAGGTACTCCTGGTGCCCAGGCCGGCGTCGCCCAAAGCCAAGGTCAGTGCCCTGCTGACCACGGGTGTGAGTACGTCCGCCTGCCTGGGCTGCGTCATGCTTGGCGCTGTCTGAGACTCACCCATGTACTGTGTGGTCAGTTCATCCTCGTCTATGGGTGTTGTTTCATCTGTCTGCTGACGTCCGCGCTGCACAGTCTGTGGACATCTGGGTTGTGTCCACGGCGGGGCTGCTGCGTGTTGTACTATTGTGGTCATTCTCTGTGGGTCTTTGGTGGACGGGTATTAGGCATCTGTGCTGCTGTGGGCATGGGGTGATTGGCCAGGCAGTTTCCACACCCCCACCCAGTGCTGGACCCTGTCTCCTTTCTCCTTCCTGGGGAGTGTGCCTCATGGTGCCCAGTTCAGTGCTGACTCTGGCTTCCTGGTGCTCAGGGTGCTTCTCATGTGCTTGTGGGCTATGTGAGCCCTCTTTCTAGGAAGTACCCGGATCTTTAGCTCATTTCTCTGTCCATTTGCTGATGCTTTTTCTGTTTTAGTTAGGCGCCTTTTCTCCAGTACATGTTTTGCAAATGAATTCTTCCACGCTTTGTACTGCCTTTTAACACTTTCACTGTGACTAGATAAATAAGAGGCCTTAGCCTAATGCAGTCTAATTTATGTATTTTCCCGCTTCTCTGTGCTTTCTGTCCAGTGTTGGAAGCCTTTGCCAAACCTTAGGTCACACAGGTTTTCTCCTGCCTTCTCATCTGGAGACGCCTTTTACTTTTCACACTTAGTGCTACCATCTGTTTGCAGTTTTCTTTTGTGTAGAGTGAACTTGGACTCATTTTCTCTCCTCTGAATGTAGTTGATCCACGATCATTGGTGAGAAGCAGCACTTCACCCAGGGACGGTTTTGCAGTCCAAGGGCTTTTCACCAGGTGAAAGATGTGCTTGTGGGTCTGTTCTGTCTTACCATCTGCCATTCGTCCTGGCTTCCTGAGTCACTGGAGCTATGAGTCAGTGTCGGATGTCAGTCCTTCTGCTCTGTGATTGATTCTCAGGATTTCCTTGACTCTTCTTGGCTCTTTGCATTTCCAAGTAAACTCTAGAATCACTGCATCCATTCCAGAAAAAATCCTCCAGGAGAGTGACCGACACTGCATTGAACCCATCAGTGTTGCTGTGATTGCAGAATCCTCCAGTTCTCAACCCTGGAATGTTCCCCTTTCAAGGTCTGCTTTAGTTTCTCTCAGTGAAGGTTTATACTTTTGCGTTCAGGAACCTTGAACTTCTTTTGTTAGATTTATTCCTATTGGGATGGAATGATTAAGTCTTTTCTAGGCCTTGTTGCCTGTATATAGAAAAGCAATTGCTTTTTTAAATGGTGACATTGTATCTAGTGATCTTGATAAAGTGATACCTTAGTTCTTTTTGATCTCTTAGTGAGTAGTCCTGAGCATGCTGTTCACAGTCAAGTACCTATGGGCATCGATGTGTCATCCTGGCCTTCCTGGTGCTTCTGTCCCTGCCTCACCTTGGTGGGAGTCACCAATGCAGTGTGAGCCCTTCCCCGTCTTAGATGGACAGCACTTGGTCTTGATGCAGATGTTTACTGTAGCTTTTTTGCTTGTTTTATGGTGGAAATTCTTCATCAGGTTAATGAAGTTCACTTCTATTCCTAATTTGCTAAAAGCTTTTTGACATGCGTTGACTTTTTCTGCTTCCTCAAGATGATCATGTGACTTCTCTGTCCTCCTCTACTAGTTTGATGAGTTGCTGTTGTTTTGTCCGTCTGTTGTGTCTGACTCCTTGCGACCTGATGGACTGCAGCACACCAGACTTCCTGTCCTTCACCATCTCCTGGAGCTTGCTCAAACTCATGTCCATTGAGTTGGTGATACCATCCAGTCATCTCATCCTCTGTCACACACTTTTTCTCCTGCCCTCAGTCTTTCCCAGCATCAAGGTCTTTTCCAGTGAGTGGGCTGTTTGTGTCAAGTGGCCAAAGTATTGGAGTTTCAGCTTCAGCATTAGTCCTTCCAATGAATATTCAGGACTGATCTCCTTTAGGATGGACTGGTTGGATCTCCTTGCAGTCCAAGGGACTCTCAAGACTCTTTTGCAGCACCACAGTTCAAAAGCATCAGTTCTTTGGCACTCAGCCTTCCTTATGATCCAACTGTCACGACCACTAGAAAAACTGTAGCTTTAACCATATGGACCTTTGTCAGCAAAGTGATGTCTCTGCTTTTTAATATGCTATCTAGGTTTGTTATAGCTTTTCTTCCAAGGAGCTAGCGTCTTTGTAATTTCATGGCCCTAGTCCCTGTCTGCAGTGATTTGGGAGCCCAAGAAAATAAAATCTGTCACTGCTTTCACTTTTCCCTCTTCTATTTGCCATAAAGTGATGGGACCGGATGCCATAATCTTAGTTTTTTTAATGTTGAGTTTTAGGGCAGCTTTTTCAGTCTCCTCTTTCACCCTCATCAAAAGGCTCTTTAGTTCTTCTTCATTTTCTGCCATTAGAGTGATGTCATCTGCATGTCTGAGGTTGTTGATATTTCTCTCTTAATTTCAGCTTGTGAGTCATATACAGTGTAGATGTACTCCTTTCCCAATTTTGAACTAGTTCATTATTCTGTGTCTGGTTCTAACTGTTGCTTCTTGACCTGCATACAAGTTTCTCAGGAGGCAAGTAAAGTGGTCTGGTATTTCTGTCTTTTTAAGAATTTTCTACAGTTTGTTGTGATCCACGCAGTCAAAGGCTTTAACGTTGTCAGTGAAACAGATGTGTTTTCTGGAATTTTCTTGCTTTTTATATGATCTAACGGATGTTGATGAGTTCCATTGGATAATTTTCAAATGTTAAGCAGCCTGTGCATTCCTAGAATAGATCCCACTTGGCCCTAGTATCTTTAAGTAAATGCCTGAGTTCTGTTTGCCAATATGTTGTTTGCAGGCTTTGTACCTGTGCTCATTAGAGAGATGGGTCTGTAATTCTTTAGGAAAGGAGCTTACTGCCCACTTGTGAGGACAGCCTTCACCTGTCCAATTCAGCTTTCGGGTCCAGGTTGCATGAGGGGTGGGGACAGGACCTGTGTCCTGCTCAGCCAGGACTGTCCTTGGGAGAGGCCTGCAGGGGCTGCAAGGCTGCTGTCAACTCTCCCCTTCATGGGCCCTTCTCAAGCCTCGTTCTGCCTTGGTGCTTCCCAAAGATCCCGGCCTGAGGCCCTTGCCTCCTTGTCCTGCATCTTAAGTCTGTACCCACTATGCCCATACGACACCATTCGCTGCTCTGCTTCTTAAGTCAGGACTCACTCATGCTGTTTTCTTTCCTGGGCTAAATGTTCCGTCTTACCTCCCTGTTTCTCCCATAACCTCTCCTCTGGCTGCGGGCCTTCCTGCATCTCCCTCTTAGAAGGGGGTCAGGGCTGTTGGACTCTGCAGGCTTGGTGATGCCTTCTGAAAGTGAGAGGCCAGGTTGCTGCCACTCTCTGGATGATGGGTTGTCTCATCCCTGTATGGCTTTTGGCTCTGCCTTGGGTCTGTCTTGCTGTGATGCATTTAGCTGTGATGTTCTTTGGAAGCTTCTGCTTGGGGACCACATGCCTTCTTAAATCTATGGAGTGGTATCTTTCATCAGTTTCTGGAAAATTACACCCATAAGTTCTTGATATAGTGTTTCTTCCCCATTTATCTCTCCTGGCCTTCTGGGACTCTGACTGCATTTATATTAATACCTTCTCTGAGTCCCATGCACCTTTAATAATCTTCTTTTATATTTTGCATTCTTTTTTATATATACTTCAATTTGGAGATTTTCTGTTTTCCTTTATTCAGATTATCTAAACTGCTGTATTCTGAGTGATCTCATCCACAATCTTTGTCTTATATAGCGACTTGAGGGCTCTGAATGGCTTCTCCAAGGCTTCCACTTGCATGCATAGCTCTGGGATTCAGTAGACTCTTCTTGGGGCCCTGGTCTCCATGCCCCAGCAGCAGCAATTGATGGGCATAAGACCATGAGGCGCTGATATCCTATGGATGGCAGGACCCCAAACACCCCAGTTTTTGCAAGAACAGCTGCGGAAGATCAGTGCCCCTCCCCAGGGGTCAACTCCTTGGAGTCAACTCCCCCAGCAGATGGTCTTGCATTTTATCCAGCTTTAAAATCATTTTGGATGGGAGTGCAGCTCTGCCATCACTGCCCGTTCCTGCTTGGCAGTGGAGCATCTTACTATATGCATTAAGAGTCATCCATATTGTTGTATATAGTTGAGGCTCATTCATTCCCATTGAGGAATGAATACTATTTCAGAATATATGTATCCATCATACTGTTGGTGGACACTGGGTCATTTCCATCTTGATTGTTACAGTCAGTGCTGCCTGGTACACAAGCGTGCACTCTTGTAGAGCTTGTATTAATATTAGGAGACGAGGCGGTAGCTCAGTCTAGGATAATGACGTCTTTACCTTTGTCAGGTAATTCCAGACCTTTCCAGTTTGCACTCAGCTACCTGGTGTGTGAGTCCCTCTCCCTGCCATTGGCTGCATTACTTTGAGCTAATCTGCTGAGAACACAGCAATAGTCACTGTGGTGCTAATCTGGTGATGGCTGATACATTGCATTTTTTTCCTGTTTTCATCCTTTAGGTTTTCTCTTTTGTTAAATGCTGTTGAGTCTTCTGCACATTTTTACACAGGGCTGTTTGTAGCATTTCTGTGTTCTGGATATCTGTACTTGTCAGGAGCTTGTGCCACAAGTGTCGCCAGCCACGTGTCCTGACTGCTCATGGCTGCACGGCTAGCCTCCCCCTTCCCTCCTGGGCTCGAGCAATGCTGTTCTGCCATCTGCATGGAGACCCGCCACCTGCTGGAGGGAGTGTGAGTGTGGTGTCCATAAGTGTGTGTGGTGTCTGTGACAGTGTGTGTATGTGTGACGTGTGTGTGTGTGGTGTGTTGTAGTGTATGTGTGTGAGGGGTCCACACGCACCTCTCCAGCAGCCGTGGCACTATCGGGTCACCTAGCATCTCCCTGACTGTTCTCTTGAGTGAAGAGCAGAAATGAAGATAGGACCCACTTGGTGAATTATTGTTGTAGAGGTGAAATGAACTGCGTGCCACCTATGTAAGGGGATGAGTGAGACATAGTGGAATGAAAATGCATTCACCGTGATTTCACACTTGATTAAACTAAGAGTGAAGTGTTAATATGATCCCATTTAAAAAAAATTATGCATATTATGTGTGTGTATACACATACATACATAATAGAAAGAATGCTTTTTTCAGCTGGCTTTTCTGTATTTTGAATTTTTTTTATAATAAAATGTTTTATTTTTCTGTTAAGAAAAATAAATCTGTGACTTGTTTCTAAGAGAAAACTATGATGTTCATTATCACATTGTGCAAAATAACTATCAATTGGCAACTATTAATATCTGCATTTTCACAATAGAGTAATAATGGTATATTGTGGAGTGTTGTGATTGCTACATTAAAACAGCAATTGTTAGTTTCTTAAATTTTACATTGTTAGTATTTTTATTCTATTTTAGGCAAACTTTGGAGTCGAAGTTTAAAACTAGCTTATACGCTACTTAATAAACTGACTAATAAGAACGAACCACTGCTTAAACCTGGAGACAGAGTAAGTAACCAAATGAACCTTTGTTGGAGGGAGTGAGCGAGAGCGGAGGCCAGAACTCCGTTTTGCTGACATCAGTGCTGTCGATTGTTTTGACTCACAGCATTGACACAAGGGGTTTAAGTCAGCAGTGAAAAGCACTGAACGTTGGGAAAGTTTGTGTCGATGGAGATAAAATGATGGTTCCTTTTATTCTCACTCATTGCACAGTCTCTGATTCTTCACCTTCTTTTCTGTCCCACTTCATATGTGTTGGTTTTAATACAAATATTAATCTCAGATGTTAATGTTCCATTTCCAAAGCTGATATTTTGTGAGGAATTGCAGATGTTACTTTGAAATTCTGAGTGTTTTGTATTTATCTCCTACCCTGTTCCGGGTGGCCAGGAAGCCCCCTCTTTCCCACTGGCCAGAATGGAACAGAGAAGGCTGTTGGCCTGCACTCCCACCAGTGCAGTTCCTCATCCTGCACTGCCCAGCACGGTCCACAGTGGCTACATGGGCTGTTCAAATTAACCCAAGAGTTGTGCGAATCCTGTTTCCGAGGATCAGTCAGTCACTGCTTGTGACTGACAGCTAGCATATTTAATAGAGAAGGAATGCTGCGAAGGAACATTTCCGCTATTGTGGGAAGTTCTGCCCACAGCACTGCTCTCGGCAGTCTGAGCCAGACATGAGGAGGCCAGGTATAATAGGGAGTTCAGAATGGTGAAAACCAGCCCGCTCAGCAGTGACATCCCCTGTGAGGAGGGGCGCCTGAGGTCAGCGCACCCAGCAGAGGAGCTGTGAGTGGACAGGATGATGCTGAGTTTCAGGCATCTTTCCAGGTGCCTCAGTCTTTAATGTAAATCATCAGTCAAGGATGTTTAAGGACAGAAACTTGGGTGTGAAAGAGAAGAACCAAAGGGCCAAGAAGTGGGCAGAAAAAGGGAAGATGGGGGAGAAAGGTCACAAGAAACTGTGGGAAATTCTTCAAGAGATGGAATACCAGACCACCTTACCCGCCTCCTGAGAAATCTGTATGCAGGTCAAGAAGCAACAGTTAGAACTGGACAGGGAATAATGACTGGTTCCAAATTGGGAAAGGAGTATGTCAAGGCTGTATGTTGTCACCCTGCTTATTTAACTTATATGCAGAGTACGTCATGTGAAATGCTAGGCTTGATGAAGCACAAGCTGGAATCAAGATTGCTGGGAGAAATATCAGTATTCTCAGATATGCAGATGACACCACCCTTATGGCAGAAAGTGATGAAAAACTAAGGAGCCTCTTGTTGAAAGTGAAAGAGGAGAGTGAAAAAGTTGGCTTAAAACTCAGCTTTCAAAAAACTAAGATCATGGCATCCAGTCCCATCACTTCATGGCAAATAGATGGGGAAACAATGGAAAGCAGTGAGACTTTATTTTTCTGGGCTCCAAAATCACTGCAGTTGGTTATGCAGCCATGAAATTAAAAGGTGCTTGCTCCTTGGAAGAAAAGCTATGACCAACCTAGACAGCATATTAAAAAGCAGAGGCGTTACTTTGTCAACAAAGGTTCATCTAGTCAAGGCTATGATTTTTCCAGTAGTCACATATGGATGTGAGAGTTGGACCATAAAGAAAGCTGACCACCAAAGAACTGGTGCTTTTGAACTGTGGTGTTGGAGAAGACTCTTGAGAGTCCCTTGGACTGCAAGGAGATTCAGCCAGTCCATCCTAAAGGAAATCGTCCTGAATATTCATTGGAAGGACCGATGCTGAAGCTCCAATACTTTGGCCACCTGATGCAAAGAATGACTCATTGGAAAAGCCTCTGATGCTGGGCAAGATTGAAGGCAGGAGGAGAAGGGGACGACAGAAGATGAGAGGTTGGATGGCATCACTGATTTGATGGACATGAGTCTGAGCAGGCTCTGGGAGTTGGTGATGGACAGGGAAACCTGGTGTGCTGCAGTCCATGGGGTCACAAAGAGTTGGACACGACTGAGCGACTGAACTGAACTGGGGGAGAAAGGAAGGGAGGAAGAGGAAACAAACCAGTGTGGAGGAAAGATAGAGGCCGAAAATAAGTTTTTAAAAATATTAGTATTAACATCCCTGGAGATCTGATGTGAGGATGTATCTCTGTAAATCAAGGAAAAGATACTAATAGGGGAGACTCAGAGATGGAAAGTAGGAAGAACAGTGCAGGTTAGACTTGATCATGAAGGCTGCCCTCTAAGATGACATTCTAGAGGAGAGAGGGGAATTTTGCATCATAATAGTGATGCCAGACCATTTCCAGACCTGGGGTGAAGGACCTGTGGGGGTGCAGGGGCCCACACCAAGGCACCTGCCCAGGTACTGGAAGGTGGGTACAGCTTTCAGGGAGAGTGGGCTGTCCGGGAAGGCCCAGCAGCCCCAGGGCTGGCTTCTTGGTGTGATACTGGAGGACACGGAGCTGTATTTTCAACCTTCAGGTCTGTTCCTGGGCAGTCCACAATGATGAGGATGGGGCACTGTTTTCAGACAGGCAGCACTCAGACAGTCACAGAAGTGAGGATGGAGCACTGTTTTCAGACACGTTGCACTCGGATAGTCACAGAGGTGAGGACAGGGCACTGTTTTCAGACAGGTAGCACTCAGACAGCTGGCTCTGAAGCACTGTCTCGGGAAGTTAGCAGAGGAAGTACTGCTATGTACATATATGCTACAACATATGAGTGAGTGGTCAGACAGGAGAGCTACCAGGGTGACATCAAGCTGCGGGCCAAGGAGCAGCCCAGATAGGACCAGAAGGATGAGGCCCCAGGTAGGCCGGCTGGTCAGCAGCTGGTGAGACTGTGAGCTTACCTGCCTGGCTAGTTATTTGGAAATACTACTGACCGGGTTTGACAACCCAGTGGAGCATTTCTGAGAAAGCTGGCCAGTGCACACAGGGAATGAAGCTGGTGAAAGAGGCAGTGACTGTCCCGCCAGAAGACAGGGCGGAGCTTGGCTGTAGAAGTGTGAACGGTACCGGACGATACCTTGTGTACCTGATGCTTTAGGACAGACCTGCTGGAAACCCGGACTCATGTTGTGCTTTACAATGAGTCTAAGAATCACTCATTTCTTTCTCTGGAGGAAAGTTCTTGCAAGGACATACTTACAGATATTTTATTGACTTGTAAGTGGATCCACATAGTTGGGTTAGTTATAACAAGGCTGATGAGATCACAGAGAGTTAGTGATCAGAGGTGGGTGGCAAGTTCATCCTCCTGTGGTAATGTATTTTATAAACTTGAACAGACACAACTCTTTATAAGAGATTCTCTAAAACCGTGTTCAAATCAGTTGCTCAGTCGTGTCCAACTCTTTGCAACCCCATGGACTGCAGCACGCCAGCCAACTCCCAGAGCTTGCTCAAACTCATGTCTATCAAATCGGTGATGCCATCCAACCATCTCATCCTCTGTTTTCCTCTTCTCCTGCCTTCACTCTTTCTCAGCATCAGGGTCTTTTCCAATGAGTCAGTTCTTTGCATCAGGTGGCCAAAGTATTGGAGCTTCAGAATCAGCATCAGTCCTTCCAATGAATAGTCACGTTTACGCTCTACCAAACATCTAGTGTCAAGGCTCACAGTCCTTTTAGTGGGACAAACACTTACTAACATCAACCTTCAAAGGAGATCTTTGCCATTTTCAAGAAACTTGTTAGAAACTTGATTTCCAGGGCTCAAGTACGGAGTTAATATAGATGTAGCTCAAGTTTTGTCTTGTTAAAGGGTTATTAGTTATCCAAGGCTCCATGTTAAGAGTCTCCTCATATACTGTTCTGGCTTACCATGTAGGTTTCAGGCACACTTATTACAATGTTACGGGCTTACAAATATTCCTAAATAGCTTTTAATTTAACCAGATATTGTAAGACACGGAAATTGGGATGATGGGAGAAGAGAGGGGGAAGAGGGCAGAGGACTCAGGGTTCGTCTACTGTAAAAGGAAGTAAAGCGCCTGTCCAATAGCTTCAGACGTGAGATGCAGCAAGATGAGCATAGTGTCTGAAAAGATGAGAAAGGGAGGGTTTAAGATGTGTTAGAAGTGATTGCCTTGGGGGATGGGGAAGGGTGTAGGGTGCTGGTTTTCATTAGTGCTTTTTGTCATTTTAAATCTCTGTGCTCAAAAAAGATTTTTTTTTATAAAAATGTAAGATAAATGTAATAGAAGATGTAATTTTGGGGGCCGTGCTTGTGGCATATGGGATCTAGTTCCCTGACCAGGGATCAGACCTCGGTCCCCTGCATTGGGAGTGTGAAGTCTTAACCACTGGACCACCAGGGAGGTCCTGAGAACGTGTGATTTAAACTGTGGCAGCATGATGACCGGGTGAGAGCAGGGAGTGGACCCCCTGTGGAGACTCAGGGAGAGGTGTGGGGGGCGGGGTCTTGCGAGGTATTCTGTGCCCTCCGCTCTCCGCTGTTAGTGTTTCAGTCTTGAGTGAAGATCTGCCCAATTAAGCTTCAGTGTCCAGATTTTCCCTTTTGGAAGGTATTTGGATATACTTTGATTCCGGGTTCTCTTTTCATGTCCAGGTGATTTTCTCCTGGGCTACTTGATGGTGGGTGGTGGTCCATCACACCGTCCCTGAGTGGTCAGAGTGGATGGAGGTGGATCTAGACCCACTGGCAGACCCGGCCCAACTTGCTTTGCCAGACTTGCTTTTTATTAGGCCCAGGAATTTAAATTAACATGTTTTGTTGCATGTGGGGTAAAGACTTTAATCTAAAAACTATGTAGTAGAAGTTACCTGGTTGTGGAAACTTAAGAACCAAGTATTAACACACAGAGTAACATTTTCTGAGCTAAAAATCTGTCTCATCAGCAGGTATGCTGATGACTCACTTCTTCCCAGGTAGATTGCAGGGTTTTCCTTTGTGCTTTTGTAGGTGGCACTGGTGTTCCCGAATAGTGACCCAGTGATGTTCATGGTTGCGTTCTACGGGTGTCTCCTGGCCGAGCTGGTTCCCGTCCCCATTGAAGTGCCGCTCACGAGAAAGGTAGTGCGTGATGCCAGCTCGGGTTCGTGGTCCCCGAGGCTGGGTCCTGAAGTCCTGCGTCCAGTGCAGGCATCTTCCTGTCCTCACTCCAGGCGCCTCTTGTTGGGGGAGGACGGGCGGGCGGGCTTCAGAGAGACTAGGGCAGCTTCGCCCAGATGCCCGTTCGCGTGTCTCCCTGGGAGAAAGGCGCAAGAACGCCTGTTGGTGCTGATATCCCAACAGAAACAAACCTCTTTTCTTCTAACGAATAGAATTTGGGATCTGATGAGATTCTGTTAAACCGTTTCTCAAAATGATGTGCTTCTTGATAATAATTTTCACTTCTGGATGAATCAGTCATTCTAGAGATGTGTTACAGCTCATTTCTCAGTGATAAACACATGACATGAGATCCTCCTGTGTTCCTGTCACCTCCAAAACAGTGAGCAGATCTCATTGCTCACAGGTGGCTTCCGGTGGGGAAGGGCCTGATGTCCTAGATAGCTATTACACTTTAGATATAAATACCAGTAATCTGATTACTGAAAAGTATATTATTCTAGGAGTAGACTCAACATGTATTTTAGAAAATCATAGTTTTCTATTGTATCCCAGTGTTCAGGTAATTATTAACATGAGCATTATCAGCAAAAAATATTCGAATTCAAGAATCCTCAAAGTAAAACTTGTGAATAAATGCAGGATATCCCAAAGGGTGATATATATGATATGCAGATATTTGAATACAGGTTTCTTAGGGAAAGATTCGAGTTTGTAAAACTTATAAGAAGAAAATGATAAAATGCTACTGAAGGACGTATTCTGTGTAAAAATAATTAAGATTGTTAAAGGTCAGACCTCCCCAGATTAATCTGTATATTCTAAACACAAATCAAGTGTAAATTTCAGTGCTATTATTTTTGGAGTTTATTAAAATGCTAGTAAGAGTCATTTGCGAGAAAAACTTTGAGAAGTTAGTTACCCAGAACTTTATCTTTTGAACTTAAGAACTTAAGTATTTCATTTTGAGGGAAATGATGCACACACCTCTCAGGCTGACCTGGTCTAGTTTTGCAGGTGCTGAGGAAAGCCGTTCTGTGTGCGAGCGAGCCCCCTGCCCCTCTGTTTCTGCAGGATGCTGGCAGCCAGCAGGTCGGGTTTCTGCTGGGCAGCTGTGGCATCTCCCTGGCCCTGACCACAGACGCTTGTCAGAAAGGCCTGCCCAAGGCTCAGACTGGAGAGGTGGTGACCTTCAAAGGTGGGCCCACGGGCGGGCAGCATGTGGCAGGGTTCTCTGCTAAACTGGGCCCTTGGGCGTCCTTTCCTGTCAGCAGCCACTACAGAGACAAAGGGGCCTCCAGCAAAAGTGGGGTCTTGTTTTAGACCTTGGTGAATCTCGCTCCTCACCTGGCTCAGGGTCTAGAGCTGTGCTGGCCAGCCTGGCGGCCACTGGTCATTAAACATAAGTACACCAAGGCCCAGCGAGATGGGGGCTCCTGCCCACCGTTCAGTGGCTCGGGCAGTGTGTTGGATGCAGAGGTGTCGGGAGGGAGCAGGGCCTCTGACCCTGCCTCTGCATATCCCCGTCTGTGCCCTCACAGGCTGGCCCCCGCTCACCTGGCTGGTGATCGATGGGAAGCACCTGACCAAGCCCCCCAAGGACTGGCACCCGGCATTGCAGGATGCGGGGCCCCGGACTGCCTACATCGAGGTATGCCCTTGCCAGACCCCGTGCTCGGGCCCCTCCATGTGGGCTTTTCCTTCACCCCAGAGCCTCCCCTGCTGCCTCCCTGGGGCCACCTGCATGCCCTGTCGCCCCTCATCCACCCAGGGTGAGCCTGACGTCAGCTGAGGGCATCACCTCGAGGGCCCGGGCATACTGTGTGCTCTGGTCGAACCTGTGGTGGGTGAAGGACAGCCTCCAGAAATGTCACCTAATGAGCTCGTGCTTTGGAATCTTTCAGTACAAAACCAGCAAGGAGGGAAGTACAGTGGGAGTGGCGGTGTCGCATGCATCCCTGCTGGCGCAGTGCCAGTCTCTGACCCAGGCGTGCGGCTACTTGGAAGGTAAGGGTTGGGGCGGCTCTCCGGCCCCTCCCAGAGCTCACGCAGCGAGGCCTATGGGAGGGGAGGGACACGGCCTGCTGTGACCCTGGGGCTTCAGGGTGACCTGAGAAGGGGGCGGGGCCTGGGAACGAGCGACCCTCTGCTGCCCTCCGTCCGCTCCACGTCCGAGAGGAGAGGGAGGTGCGCACTCCTGCGGCCTCTGGCATGTGGCTGCTCCCTGTGTTTCCAGAAGAGCAGTCAGCTTGTTCTCTGTGCTAACTCGCAGTTGTGTGATCTGCTTTCACATTTACCAAGATTATGACCGGTTGAGACATGGTATTTGGAAGTGCTTTGTATGTTTCCTAGAACTCCTTATTTGTTGATGATGTAATCATCTCAGGATGTCTCTGAAAATGCACGTGACTTGTGAGGAAGGTCACTTGGTTGTTTAACCATCTTTGTCCACTTTCAGCTGAAACATTAACAAATGTGCTGGATTTCAAAAGGGATGCCGGCCTGTGGCATGGAGTGTTAACAGTGAGTGCTGTGTCTGTACTACCTAACTGTGGGGAGGTTGCTAATGTTTCACGCCCGTGGGCAACACCAAGCCCCACGGTGGCTGGTGGAGTCACCAAGCCCTTGTGCTGTGAGTGGAGCTCTGACACTCTCTGTGGCTCTCCTGGTGGGGCCCCCTTCCCCCACAACCACGGGTCTCTTTGCAGAGCATCTTGAACAGGATACATGTGGTCAGCATCCCGTATGCACTGATGAAGGCGAACCCCCTCTCCTGGATTCAGAAAGTGTGTGTGTATAAAGGTAACGGAGGAACGTCGTCTGTCTGTGTGCCCTTCCTTAGAGGGGTCTTTGAGTTAATCTTTGGTGATTAAGAAATAATACAGCACACACAGAGCTGTGGGGGGGCGGGGCCAGGGCAGGCACCCCCTGCCCCACAGCCTGACTCTGCAGTGCTGGGAATAGGGGGCTGTGGAGGACGGCTCTGTTCGGCATGGCCATAGACTCCTGACTTCATGCTGTCACATAAACGCTTCTGATTCTTAGCTCTTGAGATGGCTTGAATTTGAAGTTAGGGCTCTTCAAGCCACCAGTAGCAAAGCTGATTGTTCAAACAAAGCAGTTTATGATCCAGAGCTGGGGGGGCTGCCTGCAGGGCCACACCCACCCTGCTGTCCATCCGGAGTCAGTCGGTGCTTCCCGAGCATGACCACCCCTGCGTGATCCAGGTGTCCCTAGGCTCTGCTCCAGCAGGGCTTGGCGGGCCTGCTGTGTCCTGGGTGCCCCGTACGTGTCGACCACACTAATGACGTTGCCGGTTATGGAGTGTGGATGTGGGCCATGCCCTGTGGGTGGCTGTCTCTGATGACCCTGTCTGACGGATGAAAACCGAATCCAAGGGGGGCGTTCGGCAATGCCCCCTCCTGCTAGAGGGAGCAGGGTCCCCCCTGTTGGGGAGGGGCAGCCGGGGAGGGGCAGCTGGGGAGCAAGAGGCAGGTGTGGTGGGAGCAGGGGGAGAGTCAGAACGGCCCCTGCACTGCTGGCTTCCAGGTGGGCCAGGTGGGGGAAGCCCAGAGGCTGGGCTGTGGGGGGCACGTGGCCTGCTGCCTGCGCGTGACGCAGACACATCCTGCTCCCCCGCAGCCCAAGCGGCCCTGGTGAAGTCCCGGGACATGCATTGGTCTCTCTTGGCTCAGCGAGGTCAGAGGGACGTCAGCCTCAGCTCCCTGCGCCTGCTGATCGTGGCTGATGGTGCAAACCCCTGTGAGTACTGCCCACCCCCCACCCCCGGAACCCCTGTATAGCGTGGCCCTGACAACCCTGGGCTCCTGGGTACCTGACTGTTGGGAGGACACTCCACCTTCTAGCACCCCAAAGCGTCTTATTTCCTCCATCTACCCCTGAACCCCTCGTCCTGCCTCCAAAGTACCACAGGCCGCTGCTCCTCTGTGTCTCCACCACACTCTTGGCGCAGCTGCTGAGCCACCAGGAGCCCCTCCCCAGGCCGGCTGGCCCACAGACCTCAGATCCCAGCACTCTGAGTGCCCATCGCTTCCCTGATGCGCCGAGCGATCCAGACTGTCTTGTTTGTCCTCTGCTGGATGCAAGGCCCATAGCCAGGTTCCCCTCCTTTCCTGAGCCTGCCTGCGGCAGAACGCTGCAGTCTGGGGTGCAGCCCTGGTCCTGGTGGGGGCAGTGCCGTGCTGACTTAGGCCCTGAGCAGGCAGCACCACCCCAGACGGTGGCTGCGCAAGTGGGCAGAGAAGCAGGGTTGAAGGACTGGGCAGCCCCTACAGGGAGAGGCATGTTGAAGCCATTGGCAGACTGCAGCTACGAGGTGCATCCAGGAGTGGGTGCTCACAGGGTCAGGCCTTGTGCTGCAGAAGGTTCAACTCCGGCTCTGTAAGTGGCCCGGGTCGCCTCCCATTTGCACAGCTGCCAGTAGGTGGGCAAGGCTGTCAGACCTCAGACTCAATGCCAGGGGAGAGTCCGCTTCTTATTTGCTAGTGATTTGAAAGCGCATCCTGTTTTTTGTGGAAACAGCGCCCCCCCCCCCCATGAGACTGACGGGTTGATTGAGGTGAAGGGGTACAGCATCTGGGCCTGGTGCCTGGCATCCTCCACATTGGGTGCCTGACGGCCTTCCACTCAGCGCTTATGTCCACTCTGTCTCACGCAGGGTCCATATCCTCCTGTGATGCATTCCTCAACGTCTTCCAGGCCAGAGGGTTGAGGCCAGAGGTCATCTGTCCCTGTGCCAGCTCACCGGAGGCGCTCACCGTGGCCATCCGCAGGTAGCTGATCACTTGCTCTGTCTTGTAGACACTTAATTTTTCCTCGTTCAGCTGAATTACCTGTGAGAGCAAATTTGGTTGATTGGTTCCTGAGTAAGAGAAACCGTGAGCAGTGCTTGGTCTGGGGCCCGTCTCCAGGCGTGTTCATGTCCTAGTGGGGCTGCCCCGACCGCCATGTCTGCACCCCCTGTTGGCCACACATGCCTCCCCAGCTGTCCTGATTTGTGACACAGTTCCATGGTGCTCCCTGGAGTACCGTCTCTGGATTATTGCAGCCCAGGACTCGCCCTGTTCTGATGGGGTTGTGAGGCCTGAGAGACACAGCCTCCTGCTCTGTGCTCACCCATGTGACTCCCCAGGCCCCAGCGAGGTCACCTTCCTGCCCAGTCATCTCTGCTCACCTAAGGCTGCTGTCCATGCCCCCGAGTGCCATCCTCAGGTAGAGGGCAGTACGCTCACATTTGCGGGCACTCTGTTAATTTCCCACTCTCAGCTCAGTTGTTAAAGAGTGAGTTTCAGTTGTGGTCTTGTATTACGTTGTTTATTTATCTATGGCAGTAAGAAATCCTAACATGTTGATAAGAATCAGCATTAAAAACATCACCTTTACAAAAAAAAAAAAAAAAACACATCACCTTTATCCTCCCCAGACCACAGGAGGGGTTCTTCATGCCTTTGTTCTGCGATGACCTCTTGTGCTCAGCAGAGTGGTTTTTCTTACTGGAAGGGACGTGACATTTGATTCTCAGCCACCCAGATTCTGCTGCTGCGAGACCAAACAGGCCCAAACTTGGCATTGCAGCAGTGGTCGCTTTACTGTCCCTGGCTTCCTGTAGTCGGGAGTCGGGACAAGCTGCTGCGGCTCCATGGCCTTTGCCTGGAATGGGTGGTGCGGCCTGCTGTTCTTCTGCCATGGCTCCAGGCCACCTCCTCTGGTCTCAGGGTCCTCTGGGCTTGCTCCCAGGAAGCATGGACTCTGCTCACCTGCTGCCTGGGGCTCTGGGCACTGTCCCAGTACCACCTGGTGGAAGCGGTCACCTTTGTGCCCTTCTTGGAAGACATGCAGTATCACTGCATGGTCCCTGCAGCCCCCTGGTCCCCTGCTGTGGAGCACATGGGGTGGGGTGTCAGGTCTCGCAGCCAGCATCCCCACAGCCTGGCGCCAGCTGGCACTTTGCTGCACATCATCCTGTTGTCAGGGGACTGTCCCCTCATCAGTTAATAAATTTTGTTTCCAGGCCGCCTGACCTGGGGGGCCCTCCTCCAAGAAGAGCTGTGCTGTCCATGAGTGGCCTCAGTCATGGGGTGATCAGAGTGGACGCTGAGGAGAAGCTGTCGGTCCTCACAGTTCAGGATGTCGGCCAGGTGATGCCTGGAGGTGAGGGCACGGCGGGGTCATAGTGGGGAAGGGTCTTGTACTGTGGCTGGGTGGGCTCTAAAGCACACAAATACTGGGCTTCAGATGGTCCATGTGGGCTGGGATTTTTGTTTGTAACATGTTTTCTGGTTTTTGCCTCCCTTTGTATCAAGGGCAGTGTGTTTGCCCCATGACCCCACCTTGGTCCCCTCAGGGCTGGGGAGTAGTGACAGAGCTCCCCTCTGGAAGGTCGTGCACCAGGCGGTCACATGCTTGTCCCTTGGCAAGGCCTGCAGCCCTCAGGCCCTCAGCTGCAGGCACCAATGATGGGGTTGTCTTGGTCCTGCCGAGGGCCTGTTAGGTGAGCAGCAGCAGAACCCTAAAGGCTCCAGGAGGGCCACGGGCCAGGATGGCGCGTGAGTCACCAGAGGGGCAGCAGTGGGGGAGGGTGACAGTCTCCCCACAGGCCCCCTGCCCCACCCTGAGCAGTGTCACAGCAGGGAATTTCGAGCAGAGCCAGCCAGAGGCCAGTGGCTTCATGAGTAAGGGGTGTCCTACATGTGCTCGGAGGCTGCCCCTCGCCATGGCCACCCTGCGGTGCTCCAGCTCCCCTCCTGCCTGTGCCCATCCTTCTGGCAACCCTGGAGAGCAGCTTCTATCTCCACTCAGGCCTTGTCGTGGTGCGCCTTGGTCCCAGGCCTGGGACCATGTCTGTAGCTCTGCCTCCTGCAGGCTCTTGGAGCAGGCTGGGCACCAGAGGGAGGGACATGGCCGCATCTGGCCCAGTGGTGGTGCTAGGGGTCAGCACACAGAACAAGGTTGGACATTTATTAGGTTGGTGCAAACATAATTCCGGTTTTAGAAATAAATTTTAATCATTGTAACTAGGCTCAAACACATCTTTATTAATCAAAATAAGAATTATTACAGTCAACATGTTTTTTATTAATTTTTAATTTATTTATTTTAATTGGAGGCTAATTACTTTACAATATTGTACTGGTTTTTGCCATACATTGACATGAATCAGCCATGGGTGTACATGTGTCCCCCATCCTGAATCCCCCTCCCACGTCCCTCCCCATCCCATCCCTCAGGATCATCCCACACACCAGCCCTGAGCACCTTGTCTCATGCATCGAACCTGGACTGGCGATCTGTTTGACATATGATAATATACATGTTTCAATGCTATTCTCTCAGATCATCCCACCCTCGCCTTCTCCCACAGTGTCCAAAAGATTGTTCTATACATCTGTGTCTCTTTTGCTGTCTCGCGTATATGGTCATTGTTACCATCTTTCTAAATTCCATATATATGTGTTAGTATACTGTATTGGTGTTTTTCTTTCTGACTTACTTCACTCTGTATAATAGGCTCCAGTTTTATCCACCTCATTAGAACTGATTCAATGCATTCTTTTTAATGGCTGAGTAATATTCCTTTGTGTATATGTACCACAGCTTTCTTATCCATTTGTCTGCTGATGGACATCTAGGTTGCTTCCATATCCTGGCTATTGTAAACAGTGCTGCAGTGAACATTGGGGTGCACATGTCTCTTTCAATTCTGGTTTCCTTGGTGTGTATGCCCAGCAGTGGGATTGTTGGGTCATATGGCAGTTCTATTTCCATTTTTTCAAGGAATCTCCATACTGTTCTCCATAGTGGCTGTATCAGTTTGCATTCCCACCAACAGTGTTAGAGGGTTCCCTTTTCTCCACACCCTCTCTAGCATTTATTGTTTCTAGACTTTTTGATAGCAGCCATTCTGACCAGCATGAGATGGTACCTCGTTGTGGTTTTGATTTGCATTTCTCTGATAATGAGTGATGTTGAGCATCTTTTCATGTGTTTGTTAGCCATCTATATGTCTTCTTTGGAGAAATGTCTGTTTAGTTCTTTGGCCCATTTTTTGATTGGATTGTTTATTTTTCTAGAGTTGAGCTGCAGGAGTTGCTTGTATATTTTTAAGATTGTCAGTTACTTCGTTTGCTATTATTTTCTCCCATTCTGAAGGCTGTCTTTTCACCTTGCTTATAGTTTCCTTTGTTGTGCAAAAGCTTTTAAGTTTAATTAGGTCCCATTTGTTTATTTTTGCTTTCATTTTCATTACTCTGGGACGTGAGTCATGGAGGATCCTGCTATGATTTATGTCAGAGTGTTTTGCCTATGTTTTCCTCTAGGAGTTTTGTAGTTTCTGGTCTTACGTTTAGATCTTTAATCCATTTTGAGTTTATTTTTGTGTATACTGTTAGAAAGTGTTCTAGTTTCATTCTTTTACCAGTTTTCCCAGTACCACTTGTTAAAGAGATTGTCTTTCACCATTGTATATTCTTGCCTCCTTTGTCAAAGACAAGGTGTCCACAGGTGCATGGATTTATCTCTGGGCTTTCTATTTTGTTCCATTGATCTATATTTCAGTCTTTGTGCCAGTACCATACTGTTTTGATGACTGTGGCTTTGTAGTAGAGCCTGAAGTCAGGCAGGTTGATTCCTCCAGTTCCATTCTTCTTTCTCAAGAGTGCTTTGGTATTCAAGGTTTTTTGTATTTCCATAATAATTGTGAAATTATTTGTTCTAATTCTCTGAAAAATACCGTTGGTAGCTTGATAGGGATTGCATTGAATCTATAGATTACTTTGGGTAGTACACTCATTTTCACTATATTGATTTTTTCAATTAATGAACATGGTATATTTCTCCATCTATTTGTGTCATTTTTGATTTCTTTCCTCAGTTTTATAGTTTTCTATATATAGGTCTTTTGTTTCTTTAGGTAGATTTATTCCTAGTATTTTATTCTTTTCATTGCAAAGGTGAATGGAATTGTTTCCTTAATTTCTCTTTCTGTTTCCTCATTGTTAGTATATAGAAGTGCAAGGGATTTCTGTGTGTTAATTTTATATCCTGCAACTTTCCTATATTCATTGATTAGCTCTATAATTTTCTGGTAGTGTCTTTAGGGTTTTCTATGTAGAGGATCATGTCATCTGCAAACAGTGAGAGTTTGACTTCTTCTTTTCCAATCTGGTTTCCTTTTATTTCTTTTTCTTCTCTGATTGCTGTGGCTAAGACTTCCAAAACTATGTTGAATAGTAGTGGTGAGAGTGGGCACCCTTGTCTTATTACTGACTTTAGGGGAAATGCTTTCAATTTTTCACCATTGAGGATAAAGTTTGCTGTGGGTTTATCATATATAGCTTTTATTATGTTAGGTATGTTCCTTCTATTCCTGCTTTCTGGAGAGTTTTAATCATAAATGGTCGTTGAATTTTGTCAAAGGCTTTTTCTCTGCATCTATTGAGATAATCATATGGTTTTTATCTTTCAATTTGTTAATGTGATGTATTACATTGGTTGATCTTTCAATTTGTTAATGTGATGTATTACATTGGTTGATTTGCGAATATTGAAGAATCCTTGCATCCCTGGGATAAAGCCCACTTGGTCATGATGTATGATTTTTTTAATATGTTGTTGGATTCTGTTTGCTAGAATTTTGTTAAGGATTTTTGCATCTATGTTCATCAGTGATATTGGCCTGTAGTTTTCTTTTTTTGTGGCATCTTTGTCTGGTTTTGGAATTAGGGTGATGGTGGCCTCAGAATGAGTTTGGAAGTTTACCTTCTTCTGCACTTTTCTGGAAGAATTTGAGTAAGACAGGTGTTAGCTCTTCTCTAAATTTTTGGTAGAATTCAGCTGTGAAGCCATCTGGTCCTGGGATTTTGTTCGCTGGAAGATTTCTGATTACAGTTTCGATTTCCATGCTTGTGATGGGTCTGTTAAGATTTTCTCTTTCTTTCTGGTTCAGTTTTGGAAAGTTATACTTTTCTAAGAATTTGTGTGTTTCTTCCAAGTTGTCCATTTTATTGGCGTATAGTTTCTGATAGTAGTCTCTTTTGATCTTTTGTATTTGTGTTGTCTGTTGTGATTTCTCCATTTTCTTTCTAATTTTGTTGATTTGATTCTTCTCCCTTTGTTTCTTGATGAGTCTGGCTAATGGTTTGTCAATTTTATTTATCTTCTCAAAGAACCAGCTTTTAGCTTTGTTGATTTTGGCTATGGTCTCTTGTGAATGACTTCAGTTTTTTTTAATTTACCAAGGCTAGATTTATGGCCAAGGACATGATCTTTCCTGGAGAGGGTTCCGTGTGTACTTGAGAAAAAGATGAAATTCATTGTTTTGGGGTGAAATGTCCTGTAGATATCAATTAGGTCTAACTGGTCCATTGTCTCTTTTAAAGTTTGTGTTTCCAGGTGGCCGGTTAGCTCAGTTGGTTAGAGCATGGTGCTGATAAAGTTTGTGTTTCCTTGCTAATTTTCTGTTTAGTTGATCTATCCATAGGTGCGAGTGGGGTATTAAAGTCTCCCACTATAATTGTGTTACTGTTAATTTCCCCTTTCATACTTGTTAGCATTTGCCTTACATATTGTGGTGCTCCTATGTTGGGTGCGTATATATTTATAATTGTTATATCTTCTTGTTGGATTGATCCTTTGATCATTATGTAGTGTCCTTCTTTGTCTCTTTTCACAGTCTTTATTTTAAAGTCTATTTTATCTGATATGAGTATTGCAACTCCTGCTTTCTTTTGGTCTCCGTTTGCGTGAAATATCTTTTTCCAGTCCTTCACTTTCAGTCTGTATGTGTCCCTTGTTTTGAGGTGGGTCTCTTATGGACAACATATATAGGGGTCTTGTTTTTGTATCCATTCAGCCAGTCTTTGTTTTTTGGTTGGGGCATTCAACCCATTTACATTTAAGGTAATTATTGATGAGTTTGATCCCGTTGCCATTTATTTTGTTGTTTTGGGTTCGAGTTTATACACCTTTTCTGTGTTTCCTGTCTAGAGAAGATCCTTTACATTTGTTGAAGAGCTGGTTTGGTGGTGCTGAATTCTCTCAGCTTTTGCTTGTCTGTAAAGCTTTTGATTTCTCCTTCATATTTGAATGAGATCCTTACTGGGTACAGTAATCTGGGTTGTAGGTTTTTCTCTTTCATCACTTTACATATGTCCTGCCATTCCCTTCTGGCCTGAAGAGTTTCTATTGAAAGATTAGCTGTTATCCTTATGGGAATACCCTTGTGTGTTATTTGTTGTTTTTCCCTTGCTGCTTTTAATATTTGTTCTTTGTGTTTGATCTTTGTTAATTTGATTAATATGTGTCTTGGGGTGTTTCACCTTGGGTTTGTCCTGTTTGGGGCTCTCTAGGTTTCTTGAACCTGGGTAGCTATTTCCTTCCCCATTAAAATGGAAGTTTTCAGCTCTTATCTCCTTGAGTATTTTCTCATGGCCTTTCTTTTTGTCTTCTTCTTCTGGGACTATATGATTCGAATGTTGTGGTGTTTGACATTGTCCTAGAGGTCTCTGAGGTTGTCCTGATTTCTTTTAATTCTTTTTTCTTTTTTCCTCTCTGCTTAATTTATTTCCACCATTCTATCTTCCACCTCACTTATCCTATCTTCTGCCTCCGTTATTCTACTGTTGATTCCCTCCAGAGTGTTTTTCTATCTCAGTTATTGCATTACTCATTATTGATTGACTCTTTTTTATTTCTTCTAGGTTCTTGTTAAACATTTCTTGCATCTTCTCAATCCTTGTCTCCAGGCTATTTATCTGTAACTCCATTTAGTTTTCAAGATTTTGGATCATTTTTACTATCATTATTCTGAATTCTTTTTCAGGTAGACTCCCTATCTCCTCCTCTTTTGTTTGGTTTGGTGGGTATTTATCATGTTCCTTTACCTGCTGAGTATTTCTCTGCCTTTTCATCTTGTCTAGATTGCTGTGTTTGGGGTAACCTTTCTGTATTCTGACAGTTTGTGGTTCCTCTTTATTGTGGAGGTTCCTCCCTGTGGCTGGGTTGGACGATTGGCTTGTCAAGGTCACCTGGTTAGGGAAGCTTATGTTGGTGTTCTAGTGGGTAGACCTGGATCTCTTCTCTTTAGAGTGCAGTGAAGTGTCCAACAGTGAGTTTTGAAGTGTCGATGGGTTTGATATGACTTTGGGCAGCCTGTATATTAAAGCTCAGGGCTATATATAAAGCTCAGGCCTGTGTTGCTGGAGAATTTGCGTGGTATGTCTTGGTCTGGAACTTGTTGGCTTTTGGTGGAGCTTGGTTTCAGTATAGGTGTGGAGGCTTTTGGATGAGCTCTTATCGATTAATGTTCCCTGGAGTCAGGAGTTTTCTGGTGTTCTCAGGTTTTGGGTTTAAGCCTCCTGCTTCTGGCTTTCAGTCTTATTCTTACAGTAGCCTCAAGACTTCTCCATCCATACAGCACTGATGATAAAATATCTAGGTTAATGGAGAAAAGATTCTCCACAGTGGGGGACACCCAGAAAGGTTCACTGAGTTACATGGAGAAGAGAAGAAGGAGGAGGGAAATAGAGGTGACAGGAGGAGAAGAGGGGAAATCAAAAGGGGAGAGAGCAGTCTAGCCAGTAATCAAATCCCTATGTGCTCTCCACAGCCTGGAACACCCAAAGAGGTTCACAGAGTTACATAGAGAAGAGAAGAGGGAGGAAGGAGATAGAGGTGACCAGGAGAAGAAGAAGCGGGGTCAAAAGGAGAGAGACACATCTAGCCAGTAATCAGTTCCCTAAGTGTTTGCCACAGCCCAGAATGCCCAAAGAGATTCATAGAATTGGGTAGAGAAGAGAAGGGGAGGGAGAAGACAGACGTGAGCTAGGGGGAGAAAAAGGAGAGTCAAAAGGGGGAGAGGGCAATCAAGCCAGTAATCACTCTCCTGCGTAAAAATGGGTACTGAAGATTGGATTCTGAAAGGTACAAAGTTGATAACAAATACCAAAAAGCAAAGATTAAACATCTAGAGTAGAGGTTAGACTCTCAAAAGCACAATATTAAAATCAGAAAAATTATAAAAAAATATATATGAAATTTGCTTTAAAAATAGAGTCTTTTTTTTTTTGCAAGGTAATAGTATGTTTAAGTGGGCTTCCCTGGCGGCTCATACAGTAAAGAGTCTGCCTACGGTGTGGGAGACCAGAGTTTAGTTCCTGGGTTGGAAGATTCCCCCTGGAGAAGGAAATGGCCACCCACTCCAGTATTTCTTGCCTGGAGAGTCCCATGACAGAGGAGCCTGGTGGGCTACAGGTCCATGGGGCTGAAAGAGCTCAGACACGGACTTGAGCGACTTCACTTTCAGTAGGTTATAAAAATGAAAATCAAAGGGGTAATAAAGGACTTAAAATTTTTTTAAATTTAAAAAGTGATAATAGTAAAAATATATCTAGGAATTTCTCTGGAGCTGTTGAGGGCAGTGTGGGGTCAGTTCAGTTTCAGATGGTTTCTTGTTCCAGCTTATACTTCTTAAGGTCTACCCCTTCCAGTGTAGTTGGTGTGAACTACAGGGTTTTAATCTGTTGCAGCTGTCACTTCCAAAGTGGTTCCCTCTGTTTCTCTTGGCTTCTTCTGTTTGCAAGTCTCTTCAGTGTCTAATTTCCTCCCTGACACAAGGGGGTGAAGGTGGTCACTTATTTAGGCTCACCTGTTCAGTCGTGCTGCAGCGAGGGAGGAACACTGCAAGCAAATATCACTGGCGTGTGTGGGGAGTGCTTGCAGTGTCTTGGCCACACTGGGTTTGCCCCTGCTCACAGCATGTGTGCTTTCCCAGTCTACACTGCTCAGGCTCCAGGTTGCTCTGCAGGGGAACTCTCTAAAGTGGGTCCTGGGTTGTGTGCCCTTCCCAGGTCTAAGCCGCTCAGGTTCAGGTTCTCGGGTACTCCACAAAGGCACAGACTTGGTTGGGCCTGCGTTTTGTGCCCTTCCCAGGTCCGAGCATCTCAGGCGACCAGGTGGTTGGCGAGAGCACTCTCCCCAGGTGGGTGGTGCAGCTTATCACCTCTCCCATCCCAGCCGCTCAGTTTCCTGGGTGCGCAGCGGAGTGCCGTCTCAGGTGTGACATGTGTCTCCTCTGGGGAGCTGATCTCTGGCTGCAACCCTCTTGGTGGCTGTCAACCGTCAGAATCCCAGGAAGACTTAGTTAGCAACTGGGAGCCTGCTCTCCGGTTGGTAGAGGATGCCGTCTCTCGGCCTGAGATTGCCCCTTTCCGGCTCTGGCTGCTGCCCGCCTGTCTCCCTGCCTCTGGTGGGGGATGGGCCGGTCTGCAGCTGGCTAGCTCTCCTCTGGTATTCACTCAGTCCTTTGATCTGTAAGCGGGCCCAGCGGTGCCTTAGGTTACAGCTTTTTGCGGGAAAGTTCTCTCTCTCTTTTTTCTCTTTTTTTTCTCTCTCTCTGGCTATCCCACAGTTTGGGTTGCTGTCTCACGTTAGCTCCCTCAGATTGCCCTCAGGGCATTCAGGCCTGGTCCTTACCCCAAGGATGCAACCCGCCCCTCCTTGTTCAGTCCCTGCTTGCTGGTGGTGGACGCGAACATCTGGACTACTTCTCCGGTGGGAGTGCCATTAGGCACGTCATCTGTGGGTTTTATTTATTTATTTTTCCTCCTGGTTATGTTGCCATCTGAGATTTCAAAACTCCCCACAGACCC